>NW_020837950.1:25864591-26008289 GCF_003676395.1 Aethalodelphis obliquidens | reverse complement strand
CCCCCCTTTTTCTCTTTTTGTGAGTGTGTATGTGTATGCTTCTGTGTGTGATTTTTTTCTGTATAGCTTTACTTTTACCATTTCTCCTAGGGTTCTGTCTGTCCATGTTTTTTGTTGTTGTTGTTGTTTTAGTATACTTTTTAGCACTTGTTATCATTGGTGGATTTGTCTTTTGGTTTGGTTGCTCTATTCTTTCTTTCTTTTTTTTTATTACTTTAAAAACATTTTTAATAATTTTCCATTTTTCTTATTAACTTTATTTTATTTTACTTTATTTTATTTTATCTTCTTATTTTCTTTCTGTTTTTCTCCCTTTTATTCTGAGTCATGTGGGTGACAGGCTCTTGGTGCTCCAGCCAGGCATCACAGCTGTGGCTCTGAGGTGGGAGAGCCAAGTTCAGGACACTGGTCCACAAGAGACCTCCCAGCTCCATGTAATACCAAATGGTGAAAATCTCTCAGAGATCTCCATCTCAACGCCAAGACCCAGCTCTACTCAACGACCAGCAAGCTACAGTGCTGGACACCCTAGGCCAAACAACTAGCAAGACAGGAAGACAACCCCAACCATTAGCCCAGAGGCTGCCTAAAATCACAATAAGGCCACAGACACCCTAAAACACACCACCAGTCGTGGACCTGCCCACCAGAAAGACAAGATCCAGTCTCATCCACGAGAACACAGGCACTACTCCCCTCCACCAGGAAGCCTACACAACCCACTGAACCAACCTTAACCACTGTGGACACACAACAAAAACAATGGGAACTACGAACTGCAGCCTGCAAAAAGGAGACCCCAAACACAGTAAGATAAACAAAATGAGAAGACAGAGAAACACACAGCAGATGAAGGAACAAGGCAAAACAAATGAATACCACCAGACCTAACAAATGAAGAGGAAATAGACAGTCTACCCGAAAAACAATTCAGAATAATGGTAGTAAAGATCATCCAGCATCTTGGAAATAGAATGGAGAAAATACAAGAAACGTTTAACATGACCTAGAAGAACTAAAGAGCAAACAAACACTGATGAAAAACACAATAAATGAAATTTTAAATTCTCTAGAAAGGATCAATAGAATAAATGATGCAGAAAAACAGATAAGTGACCTGGAAGATAAAATAGTGGAAATAACTACTGCAGAGCAGAAAAAAGAAAAAAGAATGAAAAGAATTGAGGACAGTCTCAGAGACCTCTGGGACAACATTAAGTGCACCAACGTTTGAATTATAGGGGTCGCAGAAGAAGAAGAGAAAAAGAAATGCACTGAGAAAATATTTGAAGAGATTATAGTTGAAAACTTCACTAATATGGGGAAGGAAATAGTTAATCAAGTCTAGGAAGCACAGAGAGTGCCATACAGGATAAATGCAAGGAGAAACATGCCAAGACACATATAAATCAAATTCTCAAAAATTAAATACAAAGAAAAAGTATTAAAAGTAGCAAGGGAAGAACAACAAATAACACACAAGGGAATCCCCATAAGGTTAACAGCTGATCTTTCAGTAGAAACTCTGCAAGCCAGAAGGGAATGGCAGGACATACTTAAAGTAATGAAAGGGAAAAAACTACAGCCACGATTACTCTACCCAGCAAGGATCTCATTCAGATTTGAGGGAGAAATTAAAACCTTTACAGAAAAGCAAAAGCTAAGAGAATTCAGCACCACCAAACCAGCTTACAACAAATGCTGAAGGAAATTCTCTAGGCAGGAAACACAAAAGAAGGAAAAGACCTACAAAAACAAACCCAAAACAATTAAGAAAATGGTAATAGGAATATACATATTGATAATTACCTTAAATGTAAATGGATTAAGTCATCCAACCAAAAGACATAGACTGGCTGAATAGATACTAAAACAAGACCCATATATATGCTGTCTACAAGAGATCCACTTCACACCTAGGTACACATACAGACTGCAAGTGAGGGGATGGAAAAAGATATTCCATGCAAATGGGAATCAAAGGAAAGTTGGAGTAGCAATTCCCATATCAGATGAAATAGACTTTAAAACAAAGACTATTTCAAGAGACAAAGAAGGACACTACATAATGATCAAGGGATCGATCCAAGAAGAAGATATAACAATTGTAAATATTTATGCACCCAACATAGGAGCACTTCAATACATAAAGCAAATACTAACAGCCATAAAAGGGTAAATCGACAGTAACACGATCATAATAGGGGACTTTAACAGCCCACTTTCACTAATGGTCAGATCATCCAAAATTAAAATAAATAAGGAAACATCAGCTTTAAATGATACATTAAAAAAGATGGACTTTATTGATATTTATAGGACATTCCATCCAAAAACAAGAAAATACACATTCTTCACAAGTTCTCATGGAACATTCTCCAGGATAGATCATATCTTGGGTCAAAAAACATGCCTTGGTAAATTTAAGAAAATTGAAATCGTATCAGGTATCTTTTCCAACGAAAATGTTATGAGACTAGATATCAATTACAGAAAAAAATCTGTAAAAAATACAAACACATGGAGGCTAAACAATATACTACTTAATAACCAAGAGATCAATGATGAAATCAAAGAGGAAATCAAAAAATACCTAGAAGCAAATGACAATGAAAACATGACAAACCAAAACCTAAAGGATGCAGCCAAATCAGTTCTAAGAGGGAAGTTTAGAGCAAAACAATCCTTCTGCAAGGAAAAGAAACATCTCCAATAAACAACCTAACCTTACACCTAAAGCAATTAGAGAAAGAAGAACAAAATATCCCCAAAGTTAGCAGAAGGAAAGAAATCATAAAGATCAGATCAGAAATAAATGAAAAAGAAATGAAGGAAATGATAGCAAATATCAATAAAACTAAAAGTTGGCTCTTTGAGAAGATAAACAAAACAATAAACCATTAGCCAGACTCATCAAGAAAAAAAGGGAGAAGACACAAATCAATAGAATTGGAAATGAAAAAGGAAAAGTAACAACTGACACTGCAGAAATACAAAGGATCATGAGAGACTACTACAAGCAACTATATGTTAATAAAATGGAAAGCCTGGAAGAAATGCATAAATTCCTAGAAATGCACAACCAGGAAGAAATAGAAAATGTGAACAGAACAATCACAAGCACTGAAATTGAAACTGTGATTAAAAATCTTCCAACAAACAAAAGTCCAGGACCAGATGGTTTCACAGGTGGATTCTATCAAACATTTAGAGAAGAGCTAACACCTGTCCTTCTCAAAATCTTCCAAAATATAGCAGAGGGAGAAACACTCTCAAACTCATTCTATGAGGCCACCATCACCCTGATACTAAAACCAGACAAAGATGTCACAAAGAAAGAAAACTACAGGCCAATATCACTGATGAACATAGATGCAAAAATCCTCAACAAAATACTATCAAACAGAGTCCAACAGCACATTAAAAGGATCATACACCATGATCAAGTGGGGTTTATCCCAGGAATGCAAGGATTCTTCAATATATGCAAATCAATCAATGTGATACACCATATTAACAAATTGAAGGAGAAAAAACATATGGTCATCTCAATAGATGCAGAAAAAGCTTTCAACAAATCGACACCCATTTATGATAAAAACCCTCCAGAAAGTAGACATAGAGGGAACTTACCTCAACATAATAAAGGCCATATATGACAAACCCACTGCCAACATCTACCTCAATGGTGAAAAACTGTAACCATTTCTACTAAGATCAGGAACAAGACAAGGTTGCCCACTCTCACCACTATTATTCAACATAGTTTTGGAAGTATTAGCCACACCAATCAGAGAAGAAAAAGAAATAAAAGGAATCCAAATCAGAAAAGAAGGAGTAAAGTTGTCACTGTTTGCAGATGACAGGATACTCTACATAGAGAATCCTAAAGATGTTAGCAGAAAACTACGAGAACTAATCAATGAATTTGGTAAAGTAGCAGGATACAAAACTAATGCACAGAAATCTCTTGCATTTCTATACACTAATGTTGAGAAAACTGAAAGTGAAATTAAGAAAACATGCCCTTTACCATTACAACAATAACAATTAAGTATCTAGGAATAAACCTACCTAAGGAGACAACAGACCTGTATGCAGAAAATTATAAGACACTGATAAAAAAAGTTAAAGATGATACAAATAGATGGAGAGATATACCATGTTCTTGGTTTGGAAGAATCAACATTGTGAAAATGACTCTACTACCCAAAGCAATCTACAGATTCAATACAATCCCTATCAAACTACCACTGACATTTTTCACAGAACTAGAAGAAAAAATTTCACAATTTGTATGGAAACACAAAAGACCCCAAATAGCCAAAGCAATCTTGAGAAAGAAAAACAGAGCTGGAGGAATCAGGCTCCCTGACTTCAGACTATACTGCAAAGCTACAGTAATCAAGACAGTATGGTACTGGCACAAAAACAGAAATATAGATCAATGGAACAGGATAGAAAGCCCAGAGGTAAACCCACGCACATATGGACACCTTATCTTTGATAAAGGAGGCAAGAATATACAGTGGAGAAAAGACAGCCTCTTCAATAAGTGGTGCTGGGAAAACTAGACAGCCACATGTAAAAGAATGAAATTAGAACACTCCCTTACACCATACACAAAAATAAACTCAAAATTGTTTAAAGACCTAAATGTAAGACCAGACACTATCAAACTCTTGGAGGGAAAACATAGGCCAAACACTCTATGACATACATCGCAGCAAGATCCTTTTTGACCCACCTCTTAGAGAAATGGAAATAAAAACAAAAATAAACAAATGAGACCTAATGAAACTTAAAAGCTTTTGCACAGCAAAGGAATCCATAAACAAGATGAAAAGATCACCCTCAGTATGGGAGAAAATATTTGCAAACGAAGCAACTGACAAAGGATTAATCTCCAAAATTTACAAGCATCTCATGCAGCTGAATATCAAAAAAACAAACAACCCAATCCAAAAATGGGCAGAAGACCTAAATAGACATTTCTCCAAAGATATACAGATGCCAACAAACACATGAAAGAATGCTCAACATCACTAATCATTAGAGAAATGCAAATTAAATCTACAATGAGGTATCATCTCACACCGGTCAGAATGGTCATCATCAAAAAATCTACAAACAATAAATGCTGGAGAGGGTGTGGAGAAAAGGGAACACTCTTGCACTGTTGGTGGGAATGTAAATTGATACAGCCACTATGGACAACAGTGTGGAGGTTCCTTAAAAAACTAAAAGTAGAACTACCATACGACCCAGCAATCCCACTACTGGGCATATACCCTGAGAAAACCATAATTCAAAATGAGTTATGCACCAAAATGTTCATTGCAGCTCTATTTACAATAGCCAGGACATGGAAGCAACCTAAGTGTCTGTTGACAGATGAATGGATAAAGAAGATGTGGCACATATATAGAATGGAATATTACTCAGCCATAAATGGAAATGAAATTGAGTTATTTGTAGTGAGGTGGATGGACCTAGAGTCTGTCATACAGAGTGAAGTAAGTCAGAAAGAGAAAAACAAATACCATATGCTAACACATATATATGGAATCTAAAAAAAAGGAAAAGAAAAAATAATGTTCATGAAGAACCTAAGGGCAAGACCGGAATAAAGACACAGACCTACTAGAAAATGCACTTGTGGGTACAGGGAGGGGGAAGGGTAAGCTGGGACAAAGTGAGAGAGTGTCATGGTGATATATACACTACAAACCGTGAAATAGATAGTTAGTGGGAAGTAGCCGCATAGCACAGGGAGGTCAGCTCAGTGCTTTGTTATCACCTAGAGGTGTGGGATAGGGAGGGTGGGAGGGAGGGAGATGCAAGAGGGAAGAAATATGGGGGCATATGTATATGTATAACTGATTCACTTTTTTATAAAGCAGAAACTAACATACCATTGTAAAGCAACTATACTCCAATAAAGATGTTAAAAAAAAAAGTGCTCTTGTTGGAAATCACCAGTCCCACATATTCAAAGCCCAATCTCAGCATTTCTTATGTCCTTTGAAGGGTGTGGGAAGCACAGAGGGAGAGAAAACAAGCAGAACTCCATAAATACTCAAGGTCTCCCTTAGACTCCTAAGCTCTGTATGTGGCTGGACTTTCTGTAACCTTAATCACTGGAGCCTTGTTAGTGTCCAACCTGGCCATCAGGAAACAGAGATGAGTTAGTCAGACCAAATGTGTTAATAAAACCAGATTGCACTACTAAAAAAGAAAAATCAGCTACCAGTTATCAGGTGACTCTTGCACAGTTTTTATTATGCTCTGACAGAACAATACATCCTTTCTTTCATGTGTTTCTGGGGCAGGAGAAAAGACAAAATTCTAAATCAGACATGGTGAGGCCAAGGCAAGATTGCTGTGTTGGATGCAGGCTAGTATTTTTGTGGTCTCTATACAAGCCAGGTACTTTATAAGCATTACTTCATTTTATTTTCCCAACAAAACTGTTAGATGTATGTTATTGTGAACATTTTACAGAGGATGAGACTGAGCTTAATGTCATTCAATATCATTTTGGTTTCACAAGTAACCATGGAGGAAGCAGATTTCCCCAGAAGAATATTTAAATGTAAAGTTTGTACTCATTTCACTCTTACAAAGATAGGAGCCTGCCTTAGAGAAGGGTTTGCCCTTGATTAAACATGAAGCAGCTTAAGAATACCTGTGATACCTCCCACCTGTAACATTCTTGTTATAGATCTTATTTTCCCTTTGTAGTATCCCACTCCCTACCATTTAGGCATTCAGTACTCTTAGCCAGTATCTATGTTTCCTAGAATATCTCTGATATTCTAATTCTCACTTTGGTGTTAGCCAAGAAGTTGATCTTTGTTGTTGTTGCTTTTTGCTTGTTTGTTGTTTAGATTGTTTTGTGTTTGCCTTACTTAGAAAACCATAGATAAAGGGTAAATTGTTTGTTTCCTATCTCCTATTGTTTAGTTCAAAGACATGAATTTCTGAATGTAGAGTTTCATTCTCTTGAACCTAAGAACAAACCATGTAAACCTGGGGTCCCCAATCCCGGACCATGGACCAGTATCAGTCCTTGGCCTGCTAGGAACCAGGCTGCACAGTAGGAGTTGAGCGGCAGGCGAGCGAGCAAAGCTTCATCTGACACTCCCCATCGTACCCCATCTCTCACATTACTGCCTGAACCATCCCCCTGCCTTCTGTGGAAAAATTGTCTTCCATGAAACCAGTCCCTGGTGTCAAAAATATTGGGGACCACTGATGTAAACATTAAATTTACTATCATCAAAATACAGTCAAATCTAGGAAATTATAAATGCCCCATGGTCCTTTTGGTACAAGAAGGCATAGTATCTAAAAACACAAGAAAAAGTAAATCAGGGGATCTTGAAAAAGATTCCCTTGAGACGATCAAGGTAGAAATAAAGAAATCTCAAAAGTTTGGTGTGTGGATGTTTATCTTGCTAGTTACCGTCAGTAGTTTTCTGTAGCTGCTTATTGAGCTGGCTAATGTTTAATTTGAGTAACCTTGTGGAAAGACCTGTTTAAGTGGAACTATCAAACAATAGCAGCAAGAGGAGAGATAAGGAGAAAGTATAAAAGGATTATTAAAGAAACGCTGGGGGTGGAATTTATCTCTCCAAACAAATTAGGGTGTTCTGGGCTTAATAGAAAAATCTTATAATAGGTGGACAGATAGGAAACTGTTATTTTCCAGAACGTAGTAGCATGTAGGTGGTTTTACTCTGATTATGTGGAGGGGATCTGGGGAGGGGAGACTGACTTTCAATCATTATTTATTTATTTATTTATTTATTTTGTGGTACGTGAGCTGCTCACTGTTGTGGCCTCTCCCGTTGCAGAGCACAGGCTCCAGACATGCAGGCTCAGCAGCCATGGCTCACGGGCCTAGCCGCTCTGCGGCATGTGGGATCTTCCCGGACCGGGGCACGAACCCGCGTCCCCTGCATCGGCAGGCCGACTCTCGACCACTGCACCACCAGGGAAGCCCCAATCATTATTTTTATAACACATTTTCTAAGATATTGACATCCTAAATACTTTTATTTTTAAACAAGGGATCAAAGTGGAGGGAAGGACAGGGGTTTGAGAATGCCTTCCCTAACTTGCCTTCCATAATGTAGTTGCATAGGAAAGAAATCTCTGTTGATCCCTTTTGCAACCCTGATACATTTCACAGTAACACTTGGATAAGCTTTGGCCAGCTGCATCAGAGTAGTTTTACTAAACATCTAGAGTAGAAAAGAGATATAGAGAGTAGAGAGACTAATTACTAAATAGAGGCTGAGTTTGCCTTTCATTGCCTCTGTTACCTAGCTAGACATAATGAAATTTCCAACATGTGTTCCTTGTATTTCTCTATCACAGAAGAGAATTAATAATGTGCATGTATTGAACTTTTATTTGTATAGTTGTTGAAGCAAAGGGGTTGATGTAAAGAATCCAATTTTCTATTTGACCAGTCAGTTTATATTTGTTAAGAACTTAATAAGTAGCCACTTCTGTGGGGATTTGGAGCAGGGCTATCAGAAATGGAGTGACTTTTTTTCAGGTGCTTACAGAAAAGGTGGGTTGACAAGACATATACACAATAATCAGGACAGTGGAGCAAGATGCTATAGCTTTGACAAGTCTCACTTCCTCTTCTGTGTTAGCAGTAGATAATTACTGGAATTTTCCATAGAAATGAAAAGCTAGGATGAAGGTTTGAACAACTAGCTATGCACCGCAGTTACCTGCGAATTTCTAAAAATTCAGATGGACTGGCTCCACTCTAGATGAAACAAATCAGAATTTCTCTGGATAAGTGTTACAGATTAAATGTTTGCGCCCCCAAATTTCATATATGGAGTGTCCCCCCAAATTCATATATGGAAGCCCTAACTGCTAATGTGATGGTATTTGGAGATGAAGCCTTTGGAAGTAGATGAGGTAGTGAGGGTGGGGTCCTCATTATGGAATTAGTGCCCTTAAAAGACAAGATATGAGGGCTTGCTCTTTCTGTGTTATCATAAAGAGGAAGTCAGTAAGTCTACAGCAAGAAAGAGGCCGTCTGCAACTCAAGGGGAGAGTTCTCACCAGAACCCAACCATGACAGCATGCTGATCTTGAATTTCCAAACTCCAGAATTGTAAGAAAATACATTTCTGTTGTTTAAGCCACCCAGTTTGTGGTATTTTGTTATGGCAGCCTGAGCAGACTAAGGCAGTGAGTCTTGGAGATTGTGATGAACTTAGTTCCTTGTCTTTCTGCCTCTACTTAAACTATTTTTACAAGATAGTAATTAATTTTTTTTCAAAACTTTTCTTATTGTCTCATTGTCCTCCAACCATTCATCTGTAGTCACCACTGCCTCACTAGGAGAGTGGATATAACTCAGGAAAAAACAGACTTAAGCATGTTGTGGGTTAAATGGTGACCCACCAAAAAAAAAAAAGAGAGAGAGAGAGAGATGTTAAAGTTCTAACCTCCAGTGCTTATTTGGAGGTAGGGTCTATACAGAGCTAATGAAGTTAAAATAAGGTCTTTAGGGTGGGCCTTAATCCAATATGACTTATATCCTTATAGAAAGGGGAAATTTGGACACACAGACATAGAAAGAACACTATATGAAGATTGTATTGTGCTGTCCTAAAACAAGGAATGCCAAAGAGCACCAGCAAACCACCAGAAGCTAGGCGAGAGGCATGGAAAATATTCTCCCTCATAGCCCTCAGGAGGAGTCAACCCTGCTGACACCTCAGTTTAGGACATCCAGCCTCCAGAACTGTGAGATGATAAATTTCTGTTCTTTAAGCCACCCAGTTTGTGATACTTTGTTAGTGGCAACTAGAGCAGATTAATACAAATCATCTGATAGCTAAAGCACTTATGATTTCTAAGAGCCAAGATCTTGAGGAAAGATTGCTTGCTTGTTTGTTTGGGACATTTTTGGTTTTGTTTTGTTTTTTCTAGAATTTGCCAAGACTTAAAGTCCTGTAACACTTAGACCAGTTGTCCTCAAAATTTAATATGCATCCAAATGGCAGAAAGTATTTACCAAAACACAGACTGATGGATTTATCCTCAAAGTTTCTAAATCAATAGGCCTGAGATGAGGCCTGAGGATTTGCTTTTCTAATAAGCTATTAGGTGGTACTAATGATGCTGGTTGGAGGACAGAGAAGAATGTTGGCTGACAAAAGAGCCCGTTTAATAAGCAAATGGTGATGAGAGATGGAACAGTCAGTAGAGAAGGAGTCAATGAGTAAACACAGAAGCCATGCCAACTGGGATATAGTCTTGGTACTCAAATATGTAGAACAAGACAGCTTAATCAGTGGTTTTCTAAAAGAGGGTCAATATAAGTCATCAGGTATTTCACAGCTTTAGTAGTTCAGATATTTTAATATATTTGTCCACGTTTTCCAAAACATACAATTCTGGGAAAGCTGGGTTACTAGAGGTAGGGTTAGAAGGGTAAGCAATAAGAAAGTTTCAGGCAGAGTGAAAGAGTGAATAGCATGTGCAAAGCTCATATAAAGCATGTTATAGTGCGACAGCTCACCTCTGTAACCCTAGAGGTGAGGGAGCATTTCTCTGAGACGAGACTGCAGGTTACAGTCTGGGTGGGCATCCTAGGAGGTGTCTGTTAAAGCAGTTAACTCACTTTGGTTGTTTTAGAGTTGAAAGAAGCCTCTAACTTCCATATCATCCAATTTGTACAGAAAGGTAAAGATATGATAGGGATTCCTCATGAATTTCAAGCTATCTCCTGAGTCCAACCTCTACAAGCCAGTTGGTAGCCAGATCAACAGTGCAGGCATTCTATTTTCTATAGAAAGCATCTTAGGTCATGTCTCCAGAAGCAGACCCTGAGACAAGATTCACTTGAATGTGATTTATTAAGGAACTGCTCCTAGGATAAGCTGTCAAGAAGTGGAAGAATAATAGGGAAGGAGAAGTTAAAATAGGGTGCTATCCTGATCCTGCTGCTGGAGGAGAACTCTGGAGTGTAAATTACATTGTGGTAATCTTGGTCTGAGTGGGGTCAGGAGAATACCCAAGAGCTGTCCTCTAAGAAGAGAGCTCCCTGGTAGCTATTGGAAGCCAAAACATACCAAAATTATGGGAAGAATGCAAAGAAATGGTAAAGGATAGCTGTCTTAGTCTGCTTGGGCTGCCATTACCAAATAGATTGGGTGACCTAAATAACTCAAATGTATTTACTCATGGTTCTGGATGTTGAGAAGTTTAAGATTAAGGTGTCATTCAATTCAGTTTCTGGTGAAGTCTCTCTCCTTGGGTTGCAGGCGACTGACTTCTCACTATGTCCTCAGTGGATGTGCATGTGGGGAGAGAGAAAGATGTATCTCTATCCTCTTCTTATAAGGGCACAAATTCCATCCTGAGGGCCCCATACTCATGACCTAATCCCATTACCTCCCAAAGGACTAGGTCCAAATACCACTACATTGGATGTTAAGGCTTCAAACTATGAATTTGGGGGGTTGGGGGCAGGGACAAACATTCAGTCCATAACAGGAGTCTAGCGGATATGGTTGAAATGTGAACAATAACATCTGCTACAATATGTCTTTCATGTCTGCTTCTAGTCTTTCCTGATGCTGGCCTCAATCAGCATCACTTAAATTGATCAAATATGTTCTAAATGTTTGGAAAGTTTTACACTGGTTTAGGAGACTCTTTTATTTCTGCAGATTTCCCTGTTTGCCCAACCCTTTATGGTTGTGCGCAGGGAGGAGCACCAAAGACTTCCTCAGCCTGAGCTTGAGCCCTAATGGAGTCAAAAAGACATGCTTCAGATGCACACATTTGGAGAAGAGGTATTGACTTGTGCTACATTTATTTAATTGAAAGATCATAGGGGTGACTCTCTCAGAACAATGGAAGTCTACTATTGAGGAAGCATCTGAGTATGCAACTCCAGAAAGAGAAAACAGATAGCAAAGTCCAGATGGGAATTCCCCAGCTTAAAAAAATAAAGTCCCTTCCCTGGAAGTACCACAGTACACCAAAAATAACATCAAACACCCTTACCTCCAAGGAGCAGGAAGGATATTCCTCTGGAAAAGTATTTTATTTTTTTCCCCTGCACTGTAGTTCAATTTGTCCCTGAAGCCTATTCCAAGTTAAGGATGGAAAAGAATTACCCAAGAGATCAATACAAACATCATCCCTTGCAGAAGGTCCTTTCACACTGAGCTTGCTGATGTTGCAGTCTTCAATTTTACACTGTTTCTGGTATATATATGTATATGTATACATACATATATGTGTATGTATATATGTATATGTACACATATGTATATGTATACATATACATATACATATATATACACATATATATACCCGAATTTTTTTGCTTTACAAGCCTCTTCTGGTCTTCAGGCTGACTGTAGGCATTAAAATAAATAGTTGTAGAACAAATGCATTAGACTATGGGCTTTGGCATCACAAAGAGCTGGATTTGAGTCCTAGCTCCTCCACTCTTGTGTGTAACACTAAGCCTCTCTGAGTCCCGATCAACTCACCTGTAAAGTAAGGCTAATTATACCTTATCTCAATTAGTTGTCATAAGAAATGCATCCAATTACTTCTGTAAAACTTTCAGCTCAGTGCTCAGCACACAGTTATAAGATAAATATTTACTAATATAAAATAGCAATATTTAAAGAAAGAAGTAAAGAAGGCTGAGAATATTGATGCACATGCTTAAAGCAAAAATGATCCATTTCCTATTAACTCAACTACCCCCAAAACATATTTTTAATTGAGAGAATGAGTCAGTTTGACAATGAAGTTTGTAGAATGAACGAACTTTAGTGCTTGAAGGAACCTTAGAATCAAGTATTCCTCACTTTCAGATGATCAGAGTAAGGTATCAAAGATGCTCTGACTTGGTCAAGGTCAAAAGCCACCATGCAGAGGCAGCGCTAAAACGCAGTACCACATTGTGTTTGGTACCACAATTTATTCGACCTCAATTCCTATTTGCTGAAGGAGTGGATCTGTTTCTTTTTAGAATTCATGTATAAATTTATAAAGCTGGTTCAGGACAGGTAATTCCATGTAACATGTCACCAAAACAACTGAGCATTGGTTTGACACACATAATTTCTAGCCAACAAAAAAGCTTACGTGGGACTCCCCTGGTGGCGCAGTGGTTAAGAATCCACCTGCCAATGCAGGGGATACAGTTTTGAGCCCTGGGCCAGGAGGATCCCACACGTGGCGGAGTAACTAAGCCCATGCGCCACAACTACTGAGCTTGCGCTCTAAAGCCCTCAAGCCACAACTATGGAGCCTGAGTGCCACAACTACTGCAGCCCGTGTGCCTACAGCCTGTGCTCCACAACAAAGAGAAGCCACCACAATGAGAAGCCTGCGCACCGCAACAAAAAGTAGCCCCCGCTCGCCACAACTAGAGAAAGCCCACACATAGCAATAAAGACCCAATGCAACCAAAAATAAAAAATAAAAATAAATTAAATTAAAGAAAAAAAAAGCTTATATTGATGCCTGAACACATTCCAGAGTCTTGGAAGTAGAAGAAAAGGTTTTAAAATGCAAACAAACCTTAGTCATGCTATTAAAGGACACGTTTTGGAATAGAACTCTGGAGTGCTTAATTATCAACATGTGCCTTTCCATCCCTGGCCTATTAAATCATCTGGCCTGCTAATAATAGCCTGTTTAGCCATCAGGAGAAGATGAATGAGTTTTAGTTCCCATTTTCAAATCCGAGGGATCTGCCCTGTTTCTGAATTATCCACAGATGAAGATTAGTCACTTAGGTATCTGTAGGTTGTACAGAGGACACTGGAGTCTTGGCCGGCACATTTATCCTCACCATTGTGCTCCCCCCTCTCCTCCCAGGCTTCCACTGGTGAATAGTGACTGAAAGAGCCAAGGTTAAATGCAGGGAAGGAAACCTTACCAATTAAAAGCGCTTTTTAGCATTTGTAAACTGGATTTAATTGCTTCCTGTTTTTAAACCATCCATGAATAGATCACCTATTTAGCTTGGCAATGGCAATTGTACATGTAGTATGACTGCTTTTACAAAGACAGCTGTTTTTTTTTTCTTTGTTCTTTTTAATCTGCCTGTTATCTGTTGATGTGTAACAAACTATCCCAAAATGTAGTGGCTTAAAACAGTAATTTATTTGGATCATGGTTTTGTGGATGAGGAAGTTAGGAAGAGCTTCACTGGGTATCTCATCTCTGCTCCATGAGGTGTTAACTGGAGTTACTTGACTGGTCCAAGGTGGCTCACTCACAGGGCTAGCAAGTTGGTGCTGATGTTGGCTGAGAGTTTAGCCTAGTTTTTTGTCAGGGTAACTTGGTTGTGATTCATGAGGGCCTGTCTGCAGTCTGGTTGGACTTCTTTATAGCAAGAGAAACTGAGTTTCTAGAATGAGTGTTCCTTCAGCCCAGTGAAAGCTACAAAACACCTTCTGACCTAGCCTCAGAGTCCCAGAAAGCCACTTTTGCCATATTCATTGGTCAGGCACATCACTTAAGGCATGCTCAGATTCCATGGGATGGAAAATAGACTCTCTTTCTTAACGGTAGGACAACAAAGAATTTTCAGACATCTTTAATCTATTACATGGGGGAAAATCATAATCATTCAATTTTAACTACCCCCTCCACCCCAGGGGGTAGTTAAAATTAAGGAAGTTAGGAAGCTCTTCCTAACTTCCTCATCCACAAAGTCATGATCCAAATAAATCGTTGTTTTAAGCCACTATGTTTTGGGATAGTTTGTTACACATCAACAGGTAACAGGTATCTGACATTTCTCAGAAGCTTAAAAGTATTTTTAATTTATTCATCAGATCTCCCTCCACTCATGATATTTAATATGTAACTTAATAAATTAAATATTTTATTTATTTATTTAATTAACTTATTTAATATTTAATTTAATAAATATTGTGTGATGTTTTAAAACAATGATTTCAATCAATCAGTCAATCAAAATCCATTTATTTTTCTGATGATTACTCCTTTCCTTTCCCAGCCCATTTCCACGCTGATTATAATACTTCAAATGCCATTCTGGATTCTAAATAACTAGTAAGTGACACATAATGGAAGCTTCAACACAACATTCTCTGTGAAAGCAAGGCAGACAGGGAAAAAAATAATTAAAAAACACTTGCGAAGCTAAAGAAGAATCTTAACAATGGCAGAGCTTTTGAGATATTTAGGTAGCTCTCATGCCACCCTTTCTCTTTTATCCTCCAAGGAGTAAGGATACAAAAAAACAGTTTTGCAGATCTTATCTGTAGAACCCAAAGTAGAAATTAACTAGTAGTAAAAATCACATATATTGAGCCCCTTTTCATTTGCATATATTTGCATATGAATTACCAACTAATTGTTGTGAAGTAACAATTAAGAGAACAATAGAAGAAAGAAAAGGGGATTGACGCTGCAACAGACACCTGGAGACTGTATTTAAAAAGCTTTTTAAATATTTGAATTTTTTTCACTAAAGACAAAGGCACTGAACAATGCACAGAAAATGCTACCAAAAGAATCGAAGTGGGAAAATGTTCGTGACTTACTAACACCATTTTTTGATGAAGAGAACTTTAATTCTTCCCCTTTAATATGATTAGAACCTAAGGCACTGTCTAGAGACAGTGCTGAAGCAAGTTCTAAGATTCCTCTGCCAAGCTCATAAGTTTGCACTAACCCTTCTTCAAACTGAGATTTTAAAATAGTTTAATGTTCTTTTAGTAGAGAGCTTGTTTACTGTGCTTGGGATGAGGTTGCCTTCCTTTTGCCCCTTTGTCATCCTGAACAATTCATCTCTGGCCCCAAATTGGCTTACCTCACTCAGCAAAACTAATGACTTCCATTGAACCCTTTACACTCTTCTTCAAAACCAACTTTGCAAACATCTGTGCTACGTTGAGCACAATTTCTGTGGGATTTACCCCTGTAATAGATTTTTTTTTTTTTTTAATTTTGCCTGCCTAGCATCTATTTCCTCTTCTGGAAATAGAACCCTAATTTTTCTTCATACCACTTTATCTCATATTCTCAGTCACTGTGGCTTCTGAATAGACTCCCACCCTGAGCTTTAAGAATAGAGCCAAAGGCTTCCCTGGTGGCGCAGTGGTTGAGAGTCTGCCTGCCGATGCAGGGGACGCGAGTTCGTGCCCTGGTCCGGGATGATCCCACATGCCGCAGAGTGGCTGGGCCCATGAGCCATGCCTACTGAGCCTGAGCATCTGGAGCCTGTGCTCTGCAACGGGAGAGGCCACAACAGTGAGAGGCCCGCGTACCACAAAAAAAAAAAAAAAGAATAGGGCCAAAACAAGGGGAGGTATAGTTCAGAGATAGAGATGGACCAGACAGAGTAAGATGAACATAAGAAAAGAAATGGAGGAAAGACAGAAGGAAGGAGAGAGAGAGAGAGAGAAACCAACAGAAAACACTGATGACATCGTTTGAGATCTTGAATCCAACCATGCCCCAAACTATATTTTCGAGTTATACAATCTTCCTCCCAAACACCCCCCCCACACACACACACATGCACGCACAAAAGCATTCTGTTAATTTATATAATAATATTAGTTATTATTTTGCTTAAGCTGTTATGATTTGAGTTTCTGTCACTTGAAATCAGGCTTTATTAGTACAATCCCTTACCAACCCCAAGCAGAGTCTCTTCCAACTGTTTATAATACTGCCCTTGAAAAGCACTGTCAAATCTAGACTAGTATGTTAAATTCACTCCACTGACTTTCATATAATAAGTGCAATCCAACCAACGGTAGGCTTTCCAAATTACTTATATCTTGTATGGGATTATTCAACATCACTAACTAAATTAACCAATATAAAATTATTTAATTTGTCTAGACAAAACTTTCCTGTTAATATACTTACACACACTCACACATACCTTTTGAGTAAGGGTAAAAGGCCACAGTACTCCAATTCTCTAGGTGGGTGCACATCTAATTAGTGTCCCAATATGTGTGTGTATTTGGTAGTTTGCTGGAGTGACAAACAACTCCAATATCTCAGTGTCATATAACACAAAGGTTTATTTCTTGTTTACTTTACATGTAGGCTTTAATCCAGTAGAGTTCTGCTCCAGCAGTGGCTCTGTTCCATCTGTATTGTCAATTAGACCTCCGGAATATAGGAGCAACTTCTATCTGGAATGTGCCACCCTCAGAGCAGAAAGCAGAAGCAAGAGACTAAGCTGAACCATGCAGTCATATTTAAAGCTTCTGCTCCAACATGGCACACATCATGTTCACTCAGATTACACTGGGCAAGTCTTCCAATGGGACAGGAAATTATATGCCACCTACACACTGGCACAGCAAGTTACACTATAAACACAAGGACATATAAACTCCTTACAAAGATGGGAGTGAATTGTTTTGAACAATAATGTAATCTGACACAAAGATATAATCTGATGCAATAGATCTGTGTCAGATTATATTACTCTCTTTACCTGGCTGTGCTCTAGGGCACCTTTGCAGCTTGAATCCAGAGCCCAGCCTTCATTAGATTTCTAGAGTCTCTAATGAGAAAATTTACCTTCAAGATTTAGCACAGAGAAAAACCATGTACCCCTGCAGTGGGAACACATGCCCTAGAGCTATGAAAGCTAAGGATTCTTGCATTGTGCAGGGGGAGAAGTTCCCTTCCTATCATGGACTCCCCTATGGTCATTGCTTTATAACTATAAAGCTTGCTCAGAAAGCTATATGAAAATGAACTAACCCTAATGTGTTGGTCTTAGATATGATTAGCAAATATTTTGACTCCACCATCCTATTCCTCTGACTCTAGGGTGTTTTTTTTATAAATATGCAAAATATACACCCCTCAAATGTTGGCACTATTAAGATGCTGTGGTTATCAGTGGGACGACTTATATTCAATAATTTATTCATACACTCATATACTCTAAGGCATTCTAGTAAATACAGTTTTCTCCATTTCTCTATATTTCCAGTGATATTTTAGGAATCCTTAGGTGGGCACTATTCTAGTAACAATGGCTGTTTAACAAACCACCCTAAAGCTTAGTGACTTAAAACAACAATAATCATTTATTATTTCTCATGATTTATATGAATCAGAAATTTAAGAGCAGCTCAACTCTGCAGTTCTGAATTCATAGACTGATGGTGGCTAGGGCTAGTGTCATGAAAACTTCCTCACTCATGTGTATGGAACTCCAGCTGGAAAGACTTGGATATCTGGGAATAACAAGGGTTCCTCAGGTATCTTTTTGTAACCCTAAGTGGTGTCCTATGTGATCTCCAGCATGGCATCTTCAGACCTGCTTACATAGCTGATCAGATCTCCAAAGGTCCAATTACATAGAGAGAGGGAGAGAAAGAGAGAGAGAGAAGGGCTCCAGGTGAAGCTATATTACATTTTATAACCTAGCCTGAGAAGTCAGGCAAGTGTCAGTTTTGCCATGTTCTCATAGTTGAAGCAGTTACAAAGGTATGCTCAGGTTTGATCATATGGACCAGAGACCTCACCTCTCAGTAGAGGATTGTCAACATCACTTTGTAAGAAGAGTGTGTGGGATGAGATTAATACTGGTGTTATCATAAGTGGAAAATCCAATTTGCCAAAAATACCTTGGCTTCCTTGCCCCTTAATCTAGTTCTGATGAGATACACTGCATTTGAATCAAAAATGTTATAGCTAAAAGGAAAAGACCATAAAATAATCTCAGGCAACTCTTTCCAATTGCCAATTCAAGGAATTTAAGTAATTGCCCAAGGTAAGACAGATAATTAGATATAATATACCAACATTAGACTAGGAGTCCCTATCCTGAGCCCTTTTCACTGAATCACAGCAGCAGGATTCATTTTATTGGGCTTCTGCTTTATAGGTCATGGCCATGGTGTAGTTAAAATGATAAAAGTTGAATCTCAAGTTCTATTGAACTGCAAATCAACTGTTATCTGGTCTTGGATATTTAGGTTTTTAGATTTTTTTAGCTAGTAGTGATACATACTTAAATCATTGGTCAAAAACAGAACAGACTTCGCACTCACTCAAAATTAACTCCAAATGCACCATAGATTTAAGTGTAAATATAAAACTATAAAACTTTTAGGAGAAAAAAAATCAGAATATAATATCAGATTACTAGAGAACATAAAGTGATACTTGGTATGATTTTTTAAATATTCTTAGCTCAAATCTGTATGAAATAAGCAGTATTAAGAATTTATAAGGACTTCAAACTCAATTCCTTAATAGTTGAATTCAAATCCCTTAATAGTTATAGGGTAATTGCAGTCATCTATTTCACAATCTATTTTATATTGGATAAGTAGTGGTAGCTTCTGTTTTTTAATAAAGTGATTTATTTCATCAAAATTTTCTAATTTAGAAAATTATGAAGAATTGTTCATAATTCTTCAATACATGAAGAATTGTTCATAATGTATCCATATTATTTTTTGATATATCTGCATGATCTGAAGTGGTATCCCCTGCTTTATTTCCCTTTCTTTCTTCTTTTTTTTTTTTCCTTCCTCAATGTTGCTAGCTGTTTGTCAATTCTATTGATCTTTTTGAAGAATAATCTCTTGGTTTCATTGATTTTTTCTATTGTGTTTCTAAGTTCACCAGTTTCTGCTCTTATTATTTCCTTCCTTCTGTTTGCTTAGAGTTTATTTTGTTCTTCTTTTATGGGTTGAAGTGGAAGCTTAGATTATTGATTTGAGACATTTTTCCTAATGTGTGAGTTTAGTTGTACAAATTTCCTCCTTAGCACTGTTTTATCTGTGTCCCACAAATTTTAATAATTATTAATTTAATAATTAATAATATTTCCAATTTCATTCAGTTAAATGAACATTTTAAAAATTCTCCTGAAACTCTCCTATTGACCCATGGATTATTTACAAATATGCTGCTTAGTTTCCAAATGTTTGAAAAATTTTCTGTAAATTCTCTTACTGATTTCTAGTTTGATTCCATTGTGGTCAGAGAAAACAGCTCTGTATAATTTCAACTAGTTTAAATTTTTGAGGTTTATTTTATGGCTTTCTACTGCAGGATATGATTCATGGGCACTTGAAAATGGTGTGTGTGTTCTGCTGTTGTTGAGTGTTCTAAAAATATTGAATAGATACTGTTGATTAAACACTGCTGTTGAGTTCTTCTATATCCTTGCTGATTTTCTGTCTAGTTTTTCTATAAATTGCTGAGAGAAGGATGTTGAGGTCTCCAAGTATAATGATGAGTGTATATTTTTTGTTTCAGTTTTATCAATTTCTGCCTCACACATTTTGCATATATGTTGTTTGTGTATACATATTTAGAATTTCTGTGTTCATTTGTGGGGTTACCTTTTATCATTGTATGTCACCAGTTCTTTTCTGTGATTTTTTTTTGCTCTAAAGTCTACTTTATGTGATATTAATATATCCATTCCTGCTTTCCTTTAATTAATATTTGCATTATATACATATATATATTATATAGACATATGAAACCTAAACCTATTAAAATGTAAACCTTCCCTCCCTTTAAGTCCCTTTGAACTCTCCTATTTATAATATAATTGTCTTAAATATTTTCTCGGCATAAATTTAGAACCTTGTCACACAATGTTAAAATTTTTGTGTCAATCATCAAAAAAATTAGAAAATTCAAGAGAAGAAGGAAAACCTATTGTATTTTCCATATTTTCTTTATTTTGCTCTTTCCTCCTCTCCAAAGTTCTAGGGCTCCTTACTTTATTTTCCTTTCTGCTTAGATGACTTCTTTTAGCCATTCTTATAGAATAGGTCCAAGAGTGAGAGATTATCTTAGTTTTTCTTCCTCTAAGAATATCTTGGTTTCCCTTTTATTCCTGAAGGATATTTTTGATAAGTATAGTTTTCTAGGTTGAAAGTTCCTTTCTTTCACCACTTGAATAATATTGTCCACTTTATTCTAGCCTCCATCATTTTTTATGAGAAATCAGTTATCATTTTACCTGTTTTTCCCCTACAGGTAATGTGTTATTTTTCTCTGATCACTTTCCAGATATTTTCTTTGTCTTTAGTTTTCAAAAGTTTAATTATAATGTGTCCTTCAATGGATTCCTCTCAGTTTATCCCGTATGGAATTTACACATCTTCTGAATCTGGAAATTTATGACTTTTGACAAATTTGGGAAATTGTTGGTCATTATTTCTATGTGTAACTTTTTCATCCCTGTTCTCTTTTCCCTCTTTATCTTAAATTCCAGTGGCCAGACTGTTAGGTGTTTGATTATAGTCCCACAGATCCCAAAGACTGTTGATTTTTTCAGTCCATTTTCTTTTTGCCGTTTAGATTGCATGATTACTATTCCTCTGTCTTCCATTTACTGATGAGTTTCCCTGTCCCCTCCATTCTGTGATTGAAACTATTCACCAAGGTTTTATTTCAGTAATTTTATTTTCAGTTCTAAAATTTCTGTTTAGTCCTTTATATCTTCCATTTCCTTGCTGAGACTACTTCTTTGCTAAGACTTTTTATTTTTTCATTTGTTACAAGCACATTGGTAATTGGTCATTAAAACATTTTTACTGTTGCTGCTTTAAAATCTTTGTTTGATCATTTTAACATCCCTGTCATGTCAGCATTGGCATCTCTTGATTGTATTTTATTTAGTTTGAGATCCTCCTGATTCTTGATATGATGAGTGATTTTTTATTGAAACCTGGATATCTTTTAATTATGTTGGACAATTCTTTTTTTTTTTTTTTGCGGTACGTGGGCCTCTCACTGCTGTGGCCTCTCCCGTTGAGGAGCACAGGCTCTGGACGCTCAGGCTCAACGGCCATGGCTCACAGGCCCAGCCGCTCCGCGGCATGTGGGATCTTCCCGGACCAGGGCACGAACCCGTGTCCCCTGCATCGGCAAGTGGACTCTCAACAATTGCGCCACCAGGGAAGCCCCTTATATTATTAAACTTCACTTTTAGCTGGACTTTTTGGGCATGACTTGTTGAGGGAAAGGAAAAGGTACCATCTTTTTACTGTCACATGGAAATAGAATTCCAAGTTTGCCACTTAGCCTCCATTAACACTCAGGTTGGGCAAGCCTCCTCATTACTGCTGGGCAGAGGTGGAAGTTCTGACCCCCCATGTAGTCCCCACTGACAGCAGTGGGGGTGGCTGTATTACCACTGGGTGATGATGAAAGACACCACTCTCCATTAACCTTCTTCTGATACCATCTGAGTGGAGATTGGGAACATTACTGCCAAGTACGAATAGGAATCCAGGCTCCCAGGTTGTCTGCCTTTACACTGTGGGTGAGGAGCTTTGTATGCCAGTAGGGATTAAAATTCTTGCTTCTTACTTAACCTTCTCCAACTCCATCCCAGCAGCGGTGTTATATTTCCTCCTCACATCCTCAAGTGGATTCCTACTCAGCCTTTGCTGGCATGGGTAGAGTTGGGCCAGACTTTTCTCTGTGTTGTTTAGCTGTCTTATTAGGCTGCCATTTTTCCCGGTCCTTTGGCTAGAAAGAGCAGCCTTTTGTTGGGGCCATTTTTGTCAGTGCTGGCTGGTATTTGCAGGTTGCTGGCTTCATCAGCTCTGAGTCAGGATATATGAGGCAAAAAGAAAACCGAGGTAACTAACCACCATGTCGTCCCTTAAGTCCTAAGTTTCCTTGACAGTCTGTCACCTTCTTTCTATATTTCAGAGTCTTCTTATTTTAGTCTTATATATATTGTTTAGTATTCTTAATTGTACTTAGTGTGATGATAAGGGAAGTATGTCTACTCCATCTCCTAGAAGCAGAAGTCTTATTAACCAAAGTTTTAAAAATAAAAATTAATTTATATCATTTTAAATTAAAAATCCACTGTCTAGTTTGTTTGAGAGATTGCCCAGCAAGTGACAGAGTCACAAAAATAATATTTGCTACTGTGATCAGCCTATCCTAGAAAATGAACTCAAATAGTACTTAAAATATTATTACCCATGCAATCCTTAGCTCCCAAAGAGCCAGAAGACCATTAACATATGTTTGCCTTCAGGTCATATACTGGGGCAAGTACTTGAACCAGTCACATCAAGCCAAACCTTGGGGCAGATATTAAGACCAAACAAGAAATCATGGTTGCAGGTAGACAGACAGACCAGGGAGAAGAGGCTGGTCAGTAGTCTTTTACTATCATGTCATCTCCCTTCATCTTGACCAAAGCCCTGTGAAGTAGGTACTGTTATTGATTTTCATTTTACAGAATAGGAAAGAGGCACTTAGGGACTAAATAATTTTCCCAAGTTTTCACAGAAAATAAGTGGAGGATCTATTCTTTAAAATGTGTCTGTCTGACCCTAGAATCTAGGCTCTTAACTATCAGAAATCAGAGATGCTCAGATGCAGTGACTGTAATATTAGCGTTCCAGATCAGAGAACATAATAATGATATCCAAGTGTCACAATAACCTCTAATTTCAGACAAAATGATCTACTAAGATAGTGATCCGAAAAGTAGCTAGGCCTTTCCAACAGATGAGCTGAGCTTCAGTAAATTCCAACACAAATGCTCTGTAGTTGCTGGAAGAGAAGCAAACTGGTAGCATCAGAAAAATAGTCAGGGAGAAGAAAGCCCGAGTTCATGGATCAGGGTCAGAGTAAAACTTTCTGGACTAATTTGAAGGGACTTGACAGAAATGTAAGGAATAGACAAAAAGCTCATGAGGAAAGGGGAGGACTGCCCAGATGATTAGAATTATGACTCATAATCAATAATCACATTGATAATGACCACCGATTATTGAGTGCCTGCCATATACCATAGGCTGAGCTAGATACTGAAATAAATTTCAATAATTGGAAACTTCTTTTAGCAGAGATTCAGATTTGAGTTAAGTTTTCTGAGTTCCCTTTATCACAATGAAGCCCCTTAAAAGGATGTACTTGGAATCTCACCATTCAGCACTGAGGGTTTAAAATCCTTATAAGAAAAGACAACTTTGTAAGAAATTTCTGAATAAGAAAATCGAAATCCTTATGTACTTCCTGCCTCAAATCATGATCGTTTCTAGAACACAGGATGCAACAAAGTCTGCAGTTGAACAAATCAATGATCTGTGAGGTTAGAAATTAAAAAAAATATATATATATTATGCATAAAGTCTCTCACCTTTACTAGGGACACATATATTGTTCCAAATCCAAAGGGGAAAAATCAATAAAAGATAGCATCCCTTCAATCCATTCACCTATCAAACATTCATTCATTCATTCACTCATTCAACGACTAGTTACTAAATACCTATTTTATGCTTGGAATCATGCTAAGTCCTCTGGATACAGAAAAGAACAAAAGATGTCTGATTTCTGCCTTTGTTGGGCTCACTGCCTAACACCAGAGAACACAATACAATGAATTGATTGATTAATCAGAGAACACATGAAACAGTAGACTAGTTGTTTAAATGCAGATGTTTCCCTTCTATGAAGGATGTAATAAAAGTGTATAGCAGAGATACATAACCTTGCTCAGGGAATAGAAAAGCCTTCCCAGCAGAAGTGACATTCAAGCCTCAGCTTGATTTTTAGTGAAGTAAGGAAGGTGAGTGTTAAGAAAGTTCTAGTCAGAGTGAACAGTCTGTGCAAAAGCCCTGAGCCTGGAAGTTACACCTCATGCTGAAGAAGCCAAAAAAAGGCCAGAGGGGCTAGAATCTGGTTAGGGCACAGTTCACCTCTGTGACCTTAGAGGCAGGAGAGAATTTCTTAGAGATGGAACAGAGTACTGGCTGGGTGGGCAGCCTAGGAATGGTCTCTGAAGTGGCTGGCTCACTTTGGTTACCTTATGGGTGGCAGGAACCTCTCTCTAAGGCTCTGCCCGCCTTGCTGTCTTTGTACTAAGCACAAAGGGTGAAGATGTGAGAGGACATCTTCTTATGTCTTAAAACCTCATCTTCTCCGCAGCAGGAGTTCTCAAATGGCCCCAAGTTGGTATTTGGAGAGCAGTATTAAGTCTGCCCTTGTGAAGAGTCATCTATGAGCAACGGAAGTTACTTCTGCATCAGCTCCTCAGATCAGAGGCAGCCGGGCAGCCAGGATCCACACGGCCTGATCCAGGTTGCCATGTAGCTGAGGAAGATAGGGTAGGGACTCTGCCAGCTATAAGATCTAGTACTGAGAAGCCAAATCATGTGTTTTAATCTGCTTCAAAATCAGTGGATGTTTTCTCCTCCTCTGAAGATCATTACCATTAGTAATCCCACTGACATCTAATACCAAAGGGCAGTTGAGAGGTATAATTTTCCAGCCAATTCAAGCATCCTGTTCTGCTAAAACCCATCTCATTGTAAAACTACAGAATAGTGTATATCACGTATTTCTTCCCCATTTATATTTGGAATTATTTTGGCTCGATTTTGTGTGTTTGTTTCTTTATTTATGTAAAGGATGGTTGTCATAATTTTGATAGAGTAACTACCAACTCTGTGAAGGTAGAATAATTAAATGCATAAGCTTATTTTATTTATTCAATAACTATTTACTGATTCCAACTACCTGTGAGGCACACACCTATGTACCAGAGGTCAATGGGGAAAGAGATACACAAAGTTCTTGTTCATGTGGGGTTTGTAATCTAAAGAGTTGAGAAAATAGCCAGGTAACAAAGGAAAAAAAAGAAAGAAAGAGAGGGAGGGAGGGAGAAAAGTAAAAGGAAGGAAGGGAAGGAGGGAAAGTGGGAGTAAAGGAAGAAAAAAGGACATTTCCAGTAGTGTTAGCTAGTAGGGAAGTGTAATGTGATAAACCAAACCATACTTGGCATGTGTCTGGTTAACCAGTGCTCTGCAACACACTACTCAAATACTTAGTGACTTAAAACAACATTGTGGGGTTTTTTTGTTTGTTTGTTTTTTGCGGTACGCGGGCCTCTCACTGTTGCGGCCTCTCCCGTTGAGCAGCACAGGCTCCAGACGCGCAGGCCCAGCGGCCATGGCTCACGGGCCCAGCCGCTCTGCGGCATGTGGCATGTGGGATCTTCCCGGACCGGGGCACGAACCCGTGTCCCCTGCATCGGCAGGCGGACTCTCAACCACTGCGCCACCAGGGAAGCCCCAACTTTGTGTTTTGTTTTCAATTTTTTTGAGTTGAGAATTCTGGAAGGATTCAGCTGGGAGATTTGTCTGTGATCCGTATAGTGACAGCTGGGACAGGAAGAACCACTTCCAAAAACAGCTTTTTCATTCACATGTCTAGTACTCAGGGCCTCTCTCTCAGTCTCCCTCTTTTGTCTTTCTCTCCCTTTCTCTTTCTACACAGCGTTTCATCCTGAATCTCTCTTTGTGGCTTGGGCTCCTTACAGTACGGTGGTCAGAGAGGAGTCACACTAATTACATGGTGACTTGCTTCTAAGTGTGAGTGAAAGTTGCCAGTCTCTTATCACCAGAACCCAAAAGAGACTGGCAACTTCTCTTTATATGAGCAGTCATGGGGTCCACCCAGCCTCAAGGAGCTGCTACATGGGCCTCCTGCTCTCAGTGGAGAAGTGCCAAAGCATACATGGCCATCTTTAATCTACCACAGAGTCTCTGATATAACGTTGAATGATTAGGATAGCTTTCCTCAGGAAGTTACGTTTTAACTGAGTCCTGAATGAAAAGAAGAAACTAAAGTGCTAACTTCTAAAAGCAGACCATAATAGGCAGAAGGAGTAGCAAGTACAAACCCCTGACGCATAAATGATGTATTTGAAAAAAGAGTGAAGGCTAGTGTGGTTGGATCTCGAAGACTGAGGGAGAGACTTTAAGGAGATGAGATAGTAAAAGTAGAGTCATTTGGCCATGGGCAGGAATTTGGATACTATTCTTAGTGTAAGGGAAGGCATTGGAAGCTCTTGACATTAGCATGAAGTAATTTACATATTTAAAGGATTATAGAAGTTTAAGAATAGCAGTTGGAAGAACAGTTAGGAGACTATCACAGTAATTCAAGTATGAGATGATGATGACTTAGACTCACTTGAATCCAGTGGAGACAGATTTAAGATGAATGCAGATATAGATATAGGTATAGGTTTAGGAATAGCTGTAAGTAGAGATACAGATAGAGAAGTAGAGATAGATTTAGAGGTAGACCTATATAGGTATAGATTTAAATATAGATAGAGATTTAGATATATGTATGCACATAGAAATCAATATGGAAATAGTTATATAGATTGAGATAGAGATAGAAATATATAGAGAAACTGATATAGAAATAGGTAATAGATTTAAAGATAAGATATAGAGAGATGAAGATATAGAAATATATTTAGATATAAATAGAGATAGATATCAGTGCAGAAGCAGATGAGTTTAGACAGAGATAGAGACACCAATGTAGATGTAGATACACATTTGAGGTGGATACAATAGAATTTCCTAGTGAATTAGGTAAGAGAGTAAAGATACAAAAGAATTCAAGGATGATTTGAGAACTTAGACGCAGAGTAATGTCGCTGACTGAGCTGGAGGAGACTGGTTTATGGAACTTATTCCACTAAAGAGGTAAAAGAGGCCCAAGAAAACCTCTGAAATCAGGAGTACTTGAGGAAGTAATGTCACACCTAGGTATGCACCCACTGAGCTATCTCCTCTTCCCTCTCACATGAATGCTCTTTCTTGCCTCTATCTTTCATACCAGCATTTCTCACATCTGGAACACTGGGAGTGGGAGAGCATCACAGACTCTGGAGCAAGAGAGGTCTGTATTTAAACCCAGTTGCTGCCATTTACAAGCTGTAGCATTTGTACGGGCAAATGAGCTCATTTTAAGCTTTAGCATCTTCCACTTCAAACTGGAAATAAATTTACCCATCTCACAGGGCTGCTATGAGAATTAAAATGTAAAAATGTGTAAGACGCATTTAGCGCTGTGTCCAGAACCTAGTAGGGCTCAAGAAATGTTAATCTTCTTTTCCTTATATCCTCAAGCCTTTTAAAATCCTACTTGTTTACGAAGACCCAACCTTTCTTAGCTTCTTTTTGAAACTTTTTAAATCATCTCTACTCCTCAGTGCATCATTCCATGATTATTACCATTGAGCTAATGCAATTCCTCAACTAAACTGTAATTTCCTTAAAGGCAGGGATTCACTATTAACACATCCTCTTTTTTCCACAACATCCAGCTCAATGCTGAACACTCCACAAGTACTATATAAGTAAACCCTGTTGGTTGATTTTTTTTTCTTTTGGTGAATTAAATAATTCTTCTTCAGTAATGAAGTTTCAGTGAAAATTTGCCTCTAAAATGATTTAATATATAGAGTTTCATGGATTTTCCTAATTAAATAAGAAAAAGACTTTGGAGAGATTTGTTCATTTTTCTTATTCTTTTCAAGTGTTTCTCATATTTAATAGAATGTAATAGATATAAAAACACAAGGTCTCTGTAATGGATGATTTTTTTCTATCAAGGTCTCTGAAAGTTAGTCAACATCTGCAAATTACATTGATGTGTCATAGTCTTAAATGAATTATATTAGAATGTTTGTGAATACTAATTCTCAGTGCTCTTGATGTAAAATTTATGGCTGAAAATTTAACTTCCTGAGACAGATATTGTGTATTATATTTTAAAGTATATATGTTACAAATAGTATATTTTTAATTCAAAATGTGACTTCTGGATAAGGTTTCACATTAAAATATCTTACTCTTCTTTCTGTCTCTGCTTGTGACCATGAAACTACTCTCTTGCTTACACAGACTATAAAGTCATACTCACCAATGCTGGACTCTTCCTATCACTGCAAAAACTGTGACCACTGAGAATGAAGCTTCTTTTCCAATTCTAATCAAATATAAGAATTGATATCTTTGTCAAACTTTCTTAATGTGAAGAGAATTTATCTTTTGGTAGGTTCTTCATCATGTGTTTGTAAAATTATCTCTTTATTATTTGAGAAATTTTATTTTCAAGAAATATCTCTCATTTTACATTATTATTGCTTATTGGTCTTGGTATCCATTGATTTCCCACATTGGATGTTTTTATGAAATAATAGTTCCTATTTTAAGAATAATCTCATATATATAAGATATTTAAAATAACATATATACAAATACACTTTTCTGTACTATGCAGATACCATTGTTGGTATATCCTTTTCATCAGAGTTGCAAACTGAGTATTCTATAACAAAGGCTATATATAATCATAATAAGAAAAAGAAAATTATGAAATAAGAAATATTAAGCAAAAGTTTCCTTTCCCTGGTACAAATATAAAAAGATTCCCTTATGTATAATTTTTAATAGATTCTGGAATGTGGGCTATCCCACTGTTGAAACGTTGGCATAAAAATCTATGTTTCAAATGGATGATTCAGTAAGTAAAAGGAATAGTCAAAAATGCCCCAAATCCTTTGATCATTTTTCATCTGTCCCTGGTGTGATGTGGATGTCTGGACCCTTCTTTCCTTTCTGTCCTCATGTCAGGTTACTCCTTGCCTTGCTCAGTAAGCTCCAGACACACTGATTCTCTCTGATTCCTTGAACACACATAGCTCTCTTAGCACAGAGATTTTGACCCTGACATTTCCTCTCCCTCCAACATTTTCCAAATGCCTCTTCACATAGTGCTATCTTTTCATCCTTTGGTTTAAATATCACCTTCACAGTAAGACTTTCTTCAGCTATTTGAAGTACAACTCCCTGTATTGATAGAGCATCTTCTTTCTTTCAGAGTACTCATCCCAATGTGTAATTGTAATCATACATTGTTCAGTGGTTTATTTTCAGTCTTCCTCATTAGAATAAGACTTCCATAAGGACAGGAAATGCATCTGTTATTGATCATCACTCTCTTTCTGGTGCTTCTGAGCTGACTGGCACATGGCAGATGGTCAACATATTTTCTGCATGTATGAATGAATCATACACTTACACCATGGAAATAAACTGAGTGGTAGGTCTATATGACCCCACCCACCATCATTTCCAAGGACACAACACTAAATCCTCCTTCTCCAATGTAGTCTACTTTTAGCCTTTTGTTATTCTCTCTAATGTGTGAGAAAATTATACTCTTTGGAGTCAGAACCCAAACTGACAAGTTTATTCATTAACTCATCCAGCAAAATAATATGATATTAAGTATTGGTGAGCTAAATATTGACTGCATGTAAAGAAAATATTGGGCAGCTACCAGAATAGAAAGGAACTTATATGTTATTATTTCTCAAATTTGTCTGTTTAATAGAATCCAAGGAGCTTGTTAAAAAGTAGAGATACACAACAACCCACTCCTCTCCCAGACTGACTGGTAGATTGACTCTCCATGTGTGACACTTAGGAACCTGGACATTTAACAAGAACTTACTTATGATTAAGCAAGTTTAGGGAACATGAGTAGACTTCATACTAGAAATTTTTTTCCTGAAGATGTGGGGAAAACAGTTCAGGAGTTTAAGCAGGAAGTAATCTTTAGGAAGGACTTCTTGGTAGCTGAATGTAGTAGTCAGAATGCAGAAGAGGCGTGATTTCTATGATATTAGGTAAGAACATGGAGGTGAACTTTGGCCAATGCTTAGATTTATGGGTTGAAACTTTTGAGGGGAAAAATCAGGTGGATAATGGTGCCTTTCACTGACACTGAACTTTCAGAAGATCAACTTCAGAGTAGAGTGGTATGTGTGTGTGTGTGTGTGTGTGTGTGTGTGTCTGTGTGTCTGTGTGTGTGTGTCTGTGTCTGTGTCTGTGTCTGTGATTGATGGTGCTTGGTGGTGGGAGGTTGAAGAGTTTAGCTTGGGAGACATGAGATTCGAAGCACCTGTGGAGCAGTCAGTTCCAGTGAGCAGCTGGGAATATGTTTTAGGGTTCTGGGGCGTGATCTGGGTTGGAGATGTTAATGGGGAGTGGTCAGTATAGAGACAACTGTTGAAGTCAGCAGAGTAAATGAGATGGGGGAGGGAGAGTGTTTAGAGAGAGAGAGAAGAGGGATGAGGATATACCCTCATGAAATTCTAATATTTAAAGGAGAAGCAGAGGGAGAAGGATCCATAAAGGAAGCTGAGGTAATGACCAATGATATAGGAGGAATCGGATAAATGATGTGAGGGAAAAAAATCAGAAAGGATTTTCTAAAGAAAAGTGATCACAGTCTTAACTTTTGCCAAAGTTAAGTAATACTAGAAGTCAAAATGCTCACTGCATTTATTAATAAGATCACTAATGACATTTACTTATGAACTTTTGATAGACAACAGTAGAAGTTTGATTATCATAAGTTGCAATATGTGTAAAATAAGAGTACAAATGTCTATGACATTCAGGTTCTCATCTATGAAATGGATACAGTAATACCTTCCTTGAAGGGCTGATGTGAAGATTAAATGAGATCACAGGCTTCTAACACACCATTTAACCATTTAGAACATAACAACTATCCAAAAAAATATCTTGAAGAAATATTTTTGTTCAATATTATCAATACAAAATGAGGGATTCCATATTAATTCAGTAAAATTTAGTTCAATTTATATGGGTTAAAAGCATAGAGTCCATTAATTAATATAATGAAGATAGTGACTCATTTTCATAATTGTTTATCAATGATGAGGACACAGGATAATGTTTCTGAGCACATAGAACTTATAAAATTAATCTAAGTAATATATGCTAAAATCCTATCAAAAATTAATAATAATTTCAGTTACTTTGATATTCTTTGGGGCAAAATAATGCCCTTAAAACAAAATTGTATATATGCAAGTCTGATATAATGTAATCACTTTATATTCATGAGTCATTTCTGTATTGCAATCCAGCATTAAGAAGATGTTTATTATACTGTATTGCCAGGGAGAAAAAACTGTAAGACAAGTTACCATTTATTAGGCAGTTAATTCAGTTTTTAATTCACGTTTTTAGCGAATTTTATGAGTGAAACATATCATATCACTTACTTAAACTTTACAATAAACTTATTACTCATTCCTCTTTCACAGATGACAAAATGGAGATTCATAGAGAGTAAGAGTATTGCCCGGGACACACAGCTAATTAGTACTAGTACTTGGACTGTGACAGTTTAACTCTTAAGCAAACTACGATGTCTATTTCACTTGTTCTCAACATCTCCACTCTAAGAAGCAAGGCATTGAGTTACCATCATTGTTCAGCCTCCATAAACATATATCTGCTGATTATGCAATATGGGCAGAGCTCTCTGTAAAATCTGTGTGTGTTGATGAGTATAAGACATCGTCCACTGCTTTATCAGAGACAAATGAAATAATGAGAAATGTCCACAAAAGACTTATTATTGTTAGTTAGAACTTATTAATATTAGTGCATACATACTGAAGAATGAAAGTTATATCTATGATTAACTTAATATTTGAAGGTTGGAGATTTTATCTATATTTGAGTCCAGCTTTACTCCTGTACATTGCCTTATAGCACTGGATATTGTTTACAGGAATTAAGAAATTTGTAAAGGTGATGAACTGCTAATACCTAGACACGAGGTAATATATGGAGTCAAGAGTACAAAAAATAATTGGTATTAAGTTAGGCATGGAGCCAAAGTGGCCAGAACTTGTGCTGTTGGTGAGCTGAATAAAATATACTTTAAAATATTTCAGCATAGCCCTCTATATTATACTGTTACAGGTTTGTTAATTGGTTAAGCTATAATCACATGCAAATGGCTGCTCTAATCAGGAATTCACACTTCAAGGGTATCTAGCATTTTTAATTTAAAAACTCTTATTCTAGAATTGGCTTCTACCTGTGCTTCTCTTACCCTGATCTCAATTAATAACAATGTTTTACTAAATAGCTTGGTAATTGTCAGGAAAAAAAGTTGTCAAAATCAATATGCTATTAAATATCATGGTTAATATTAGACATGAGTTCTCATTGGTAAAATATTCAAAATAGTTTAGATTGGCAAAAAGTATATTAGAGAAATTCTAATCCTTGCATTAACAGCGTGTACAAATCCAGGCTGCACTTTAAGAAACAGTTCCTTAAGTTCCTGTGGCAGCCCACCAGTTAGGAAGATTTCTGGTTGCCAGCTCTAGACCATAACGGCCACCAATCTCTACCTCTGGCCTGTTGTCACATTTACCTTGAGCGAATGTTTCCTGCAAGGTGATGGTCAGAATACCTAGCAGGATGGAGGGCTGGAACTTATCAGGTTTACAGAACCAAATACGTGCACTTTCAAAGACTGCTTCCAAATAAATGTTTAGAAAACAAACAAACCCAATAGTTTGTGTGAAAGATATTGATCTGAAACTTACTATTATGATAACCAGGTAGCATGCTTGTAGAGGATTAGTCAGCCCTGACTCTCTTCAAAATTCTTGGTTGACCTGTTTTCTAACAGTAAGAATCTACAAGTTATATGTGCCTATATTGATTTGAGGTAGTGTGCATAATACCAGAGTACATGGACTGAAACATAGTGGGGAGAGGTATTTTTGATTATTAAGAAATAGTCATGGCTTTCTATAATAAATATCATCATACAAGAGTGGAAAAATCTCAAAGAGGTCAATAAGTCTGTCTTCCATGACCCTACTCTTATTCTCCTTTCTGTTTCATCAAGGATAACTTTACCACTTTCACTAAGACAAGTATCTTTCCTATACAGTCCAGGGTAATCATAGAACATTACCAACCATTGGTATACTTTTCTGATATAAAAGCCCTTATTAAAATAGCTCCATATAAAAACACCTGTTTTTCCAGTTTTTCAAAAGTATCTTGCATTCTAATGTGTGCATGTTAAAAATATTATCTCTAAATATTTTGATGATAATTTTCCAAATTAATATGAAAATGTAAAGTGACTTATTCTGCATTAGATATAGTTATTAATGGATGTTAACAAGAAATATGTCCACATATGTCATGGTGTCTCATATCTATTTAATATTACATTCACAGTCCAGTTTGGAAAACTGATAGAGTTCTCAAAAAAAAAAAATTACACCCTTTGGATCAGCACAAAGTTTTGGCTTCACATAATAGAAATATAGTTATACAACATTTAGATGATATCGCCATTCCTTCTATTGGGATTACCAATCGTTAACTTGGAAGAATGCTTGTAGTCAAACAGAGGCTATTCCATACATAGCATTTAGAGGAGAAACATAATGGAACATGGTCCATTACTGAATCCATTCTAAAAACGTTTGATTAGAGCGCCTGTTAATTCTCTCTGTCCTTAATTTTGCATGTGGATAGTACATTGGGTGCCAAGGAACTCAAAGTTTCATTTTATTTTATTTATTTATTTTTTTAACATCTTTATTGGAATATAATTCTTTTACCATGGTGTGTTAGTTTCTGCTTTATAACAAATTGAATCAGTTATACATGGACATATGTCCCCAAATCTCTTCCCTCTTGCATCTCCCTCCCTCCCACCCTCCCTATCCCACCCCTCTAGGTGGTCACAAAGCACCGAGCTGATCTCTCTGTGCTATGCAGCTGCTTCTCACTATCTATTTTACGTTTGGTAGTGTATATATGTCCATGCCACTTTGTCACAGCTTACCCTTCCCCCTCCCTATAGCCTCAAGTCCATTCTTTAGTAGGTCTGCATCTTTATTCCTGTCTTGCCCCTAGGTTCTTCACGACCTTTTTTCTTTTTTTTTTTTTGATTCCATATATATATATATATGTTACCATATGGTATTTGTTTTTCTCTTTCTAACTTACTTCACTCTGTATGACAGTCTCTAGGTCCATCCACCTCACTACAAATAACCCAGTTTCATTCCTTTTTATGGCTGAGTAATATTCCATTGTATATATGTACCACATCTTCTTTATCCATTCATCTGTTGATGGACACTTATCAAAATTTCATTTTTGCTAGAGGGAATCAATATTAGTGATTGAATGGGACAAGTTCATCTGTCTACCCAATATTGAAATATGACTAATATGAAAATACATCTAGTTGGAGGAAACAGAGACATTTGATAGCAAAATAGGTGGGATCTTGCCAAGGAACTCCCCCCACCTTCTCTTTCTCAGTGACATTTGGACCAGAACCAGAGTAAGAACTAACATGTTTCTGAAATGTTCCAAGGTCACCTTCTGGGAGTTGTTTCTGCTATCTTCCTTAGATATGTGTTTATTCTCATTTTTAAATGAGGTTCATCTATGGAATAAGTTTTTTTAATAGGAGTTGTGCATTTTAAATCTAAACAATATATTTTAATGGGATGAGGGAGGAGTGATAATTTTTCACAAGGCACTATTCCAAATTCCTCTAGTCCTACACATCACATCTTCCTCATTTTGGATGTATTCTTGACAGAGCCTAAGGTTAACCCCCAGGCGTAAATGCACATTTTTAGGAAAAAGGTTTGCATCCTCCAATGCAGACTTGCATCAAGATTTGAGGGGGATTTGTTTTGTTTTTGTTTTGACTTACAAAAGGAGTATTTCTTAAAATGCTCCATTAAAAGTCCTTGGCCTAGCAGCAGGCAAAAATGGTGAATGCAGGCATGGGCACTGGGGACAGCTAAATATATCTGACCTCAGTGGACTCTTTGGTATTTAGGTTTTCAGTGATCTGTTAAATGTTCTGCACATTTGAAAAGCTGTTTTCAGGCAATTCATGTAAGATGGCATAACAGGTCATGGTTTGGATTTGCAAAACATGTTTATTTAACAAATTCAGATTTACTTCAGTTTGATACTTTGGCATATTATATTTTTATCTCTTCAAGATTTAGAAAACTTTCTTTAGGAGCCTTCCAATCTTTCCTACAAAAGAGTAACAAATGCTGTCTTGCCTGGTAATCTTTTGAATGGTATTCTCAAAACAGGATTTTCGGAATTTCTTTTCCTGCTGTAGAATCCTGAATCAGCAAAATTTGCAGCTTTGCTGCATACTTAAAATAGGTTGGCATGAATCTAGTATGGTATTGCTGGCATGTGTTACATTTAAAAACAATCTGTAAGGTCGTCAGAATATGACCAGTGCATAGAAAGAAAGAATCTATCCCCCTGAAACACTCCAGTGCCTGCTGCTTTTCTATTGCTTTGCCTTTGTGCTTCAAGACTAATGATTTTGAATTACAGTGGCCTGGTGGCTTGTCAGTGACAGAAATGAATGACTTTTGAGCTATCCCAGTTTTCACAACTCCTCAGTATTGGTTTCTCCTTAGCCATTCATAATCAACATTTAACATCCTATTTAGATACTCTTAAATCTCTAGATAACCTCTTTAAGATAGAGGGCTGTTGGAAATTGGGAAAGGATATTAACATGTGGTAGAAACTACAATTTCTTTAATAACTGAAAGAAAGCTTGGCTTCAAGGTATCTGGGGAAAACAATTCAAACACAAAAGAAATCAAGAACCAATCCAGAAGAGTCTTCTTTGTTTCATTTCTGAAATCTACTCTTTTGCTGAAGTGGTATTATCCACCGCTTTGGAGAACTTTCTCTATGAATCCTAGTGGGTTTGTGGTGTGTGTGGGTGTTTGGTGGTGGGAAGGTATTTGACTCCTAATTTTGTCTCTTACTCATGGTTTCGCTTTGGGCTGCTTTCATAGTTTTTGATCTCTGAGGATGGAAAGAACCACTGGAGAAGGTGCTCACGTGCTGTGTATATTTACTCTTCTGTCTGCCTAGCATGCATAGGTGCTTTCCAAAAACTCTAGTATTTCCCGTATGGGGTTAACTCTCCTCCATTGACATCAGTCTTGATGGGACTGTAAATCATTCATTTCCTCCCCTTTAGAAGCCAATGGAGTCCCTGGAGACATGATAGGCTTCTCCCAAGAGGTCTTTTCTCTCCAACTCAGTATAGCCAACAAGTAGGTTAGCATAATACTTAAGTTCAACCAGTCAGATTCTTCAGATTCTTCTGGAATTTTGAATCTCAGCAAAAGAGTTTTAAGATCTGAATGAAACATGGTTGGTATTGATTTATTCTAACTCTGGCACCCTGATATACTGGCTGAATAGTTTTTCCTGCCCTGATTGTTCTTATTCTGTTTGAAAGTATGTGTGGATGTGTGTGTGTGTGTGTGTGTGTGTGTGTGTGTGTGTGTGTGTTCTAGTTTTATGGTCTATATACTAATTTCGTAAGCTACTAATATCTTTCCAGTAAATTTAGTTTTGCTCAGAAATAATAATAGACTTTTATTATTTGCAACAAAAAACAAGCAAACAAACAAGACAAATACCCCTAAAGGATGTATCCATCACAAACCCTTTCTAGAATAAAGTAGGATAGAAATAAATGTAATAATTAAGTATAAAAACAAGCTCTGGGCATAATACATTTCTTCAGGTGCTGGGACTGTTATTAATTCTAGACATCTTGTAGGGATGCTATGAAAAAGGTTTCAAACAGTATGTAGCTTCAGACAGTAAGAAAATTTCAAACCAAATGTAGTAAGCACCTACTATATGTCACATTTCATATGAGAATAGATATGAGAGATAAAACAATGAAGAAGTCACTCTCAAGCAGTTTATAATCCAGCCTAAGAAACACATATAAACAGATGATTTCAAAATAATTGTGTAACAGCTGTAAGCCCATATGAAGCCCTAGTTCTGCTCTATGTCAACTTTGACCTAGTGTATCTCATCACCTAGATAGAACTTACTCACATCAATATGTTCATCAGCAATATAGAATTTTCTCAAAACTGTGTTAGGGAGGAATATGGTTATGGAGGATTTTATATTGCACACTCAAAACTTCTGTCTCACTTATACATTTTCTGCATGTCTCCTTTCTTAGGCTTCTTTTTTTTTTGTCCTTTCTCCAGGCAATTTTTGTCCTTTTCTCTCTGTTACCAACAAATGTCTTCCTTGACACTTCCCTTCCTCTCACTCACACTTTTCTTTTTTACCTACAAAATGATTACTCCTCCAAATTTACTTTAACCCTCCCCCCCATAACCCTTCTCAACTAACCAGGGATCTTCTGGTAACAGGATTCATCATCCTTAACAGACAACGGTAGGATACAAATGAAGGTGTTTTGGTAAAGATGATGGTATATGATCTGGGTTTCAGTCTGTACCTAAAATCTGCCAATTAGCATGGGTCTGTGCAAGCCTCCTATCGTCTCTAAGTTTTATTTTTTCCAACTTAACCCAGACCTATTTCCTTTAAGTGTCTGTTGTGAAGATAAACTATGTTCTTCGCAAAATGTTCCATATTATAGATGTGTAAGAAAATAAAATTCTATCTAGGTGGTAGTTTGACAAGATCACCTTTATGTTATCTTTTTTTTTTTTTTTTTTTTTCCTGTACGCGGGCCTCTCACTGTTGTGGCCTCTCCCGTTGCGGAGTACAGGCTCCGGACGCGCAGGCTCAGCGGCCATGGCTCACGGGCCCAGCCGCTCCGCGGCATGTGGGATTTTCCTAGAACCGGGGCACAAACCCGTGTCCCCTGCATCAGCAGGGGACTCTCAACCACTGTGCCACCAGGGAAGCCCACCTTTATGTTATCTTATCCCAAGATGTCATCTGTTACATGAATCATTACATAGAAGAAACCCAATCGAAGGTACATAAATGACAAGGAGGGCATCTAAGTTGTCATCACCAAAAGTTCCAAAGCAATAATCTTTGCCTTGCAAAGTTCGGTACTTTTATAGCACTGCTGAGTAACCTGATATTCCCATTCAAAAGTGTTCACTTGGGTTTCCCTGGTGTTGCAGGTTGAGAGTCCGCCTGCTGATGCCCCGTTCCGCGAAGATCCCACATGCCGCGGAGCGGCTGGGCGCGTGAGCCATGGCCGCTGAGCCTGCGCGTCCAGAGCCTGTACTCCGCAATGGGAGAGGCCTCAACAGTGAGAGGCCCGCGTATACCGCAAAAAAACAAACAAACAAAAGTGTTCACTTGGATCACACTAGACTATAATCAAATACTCCTACCCATGGTCACATTTTCTTATCTGTTCAGTGGAACTGGGTCTAGGAGGATGAGATCAGGGACAGAGGCAAACACATTGAATACTGAAAATACTCCATTACAACAAACACTCTGCCAAACAATACCCACACAAACACACACAGACCAACACAGGCACAAATACCACACAAACACAAGCCCCTTTAGTGTCAGAATACCTGCTCTCCTGGGGGTCTTTTTTCCAGGAGTCAATTGTCACGAAAGGGGTTGTTTCTCCTCTTTCTGAAGACCTACTCTCCTCCCAAAAGTGTTGATTTTCTCAAGAACCAATCAAACCTCAGCACAAGAAATACTTAAAATCCAGTTTGAGATTCACTACGTGTACAGTATTGGGCTATGTCTGGGGCAACGGGTCTTTCTTTCGCTCTCAGAAGTTTCTAAATTTCTGGGACATCAGATCCTATTAAAAATTAAGTATAAGACAAAAACCCTGTGGTTTCTCTGCTACTGGATTTGGTGGCAGGCAAGGAGAGATTCCGCAGCTAATGGACACGTGGGTTTCGGTCACAGCTCATTACATTGCCTTCTCACGGGGCGTGTGTATTAGTGATCACCTCCAAGCAATCAATTTCATCCAGAGTGGACGTAATGGAGTGCTAATATATATTGCTGTATTGAAAATATACGCAATGCCCCTTGTGTCTGCACTGACATAAGACAGTGAAAAGTAAGGCATTTATAAACATCTAAGATAATAATTCTGTGACCAGTTGCTTTATAAGAAATAATGATTATGGTAACCTGGCCCCAATATGGGAAATAAAACAAGAAGCCTTTGGTTAAGCTTAATACTACATAGAGCTCACCAGAAGACACATGACCTAGGTAGGCCAGGGTACATTTTTCAATTACTCTGCCCCAGCCTGACAGGCTCTACCTTGCCCCACTGAGCAGGTCCCACATAGCAGGTCTGTGCAATGCATACAACTCTGCCTTTTGTATATAGAAATCTGGTGGCCACACAGACATCTATCAACTGTGCAAACAAGACTATCGGTTCAGGATCCCAGGGAGTCATATAAGGACAAGACTGCTTCCTCCCAGCTGTGTGACCTAACACCCCAGAGCCACCAGCACCCCCAGGAAGCTGTCAATGCTAAATGAATGAAAGCCTATGACAAACCGGTGCCTCCCACAGTGCGACTTGAAATTCAAACAACTGAGGACTTCCCAAGTTTTCAAAGGAGGGACAGCCTGCCCTCCTGACTATTTATTAAATTATGATATATGAAAATCTATTTTTAAGCCCTAAGGGAGCATTCAGGCAAGAATCAATTTAAGAAATAACTAAGATATGCCTCATATGCAACTCAGAGTTAGGAGGCCAGCCATTCAATTCTTTCCTCATCCCCACTGTAGTAAGACTTCTAAATACACAGACTTGAACTTGAAGCAACCCCATAGGCAATACAGTTTGGCCAGTTATAGTTTTCTAACTCATGAGAGATTCTCATGATTAAAATAGGGAGCGGATCACTCTCAAACTTACAAGCAAATGGCTTTTAAACTAGAGCTAATGCGTTCCCAATAGGTTTTATTTATTAGCAAACATGCAACACAGACCTGGTGGGCATGAACTTTCTGGGAAAGCATATATACACAGAATGAGGAACTATGAGCACGTACACTTAAACGTGCTTAAAAAGACAACAGTATGTTTTTCTGTTGCTTCCTGAATTAACTCTGAATTGGAAAACAAAGTTTCAGATTACAGCATGAGTAACGCATGCAGTGTCTTCTTCCCATGCCTCTTCTGGCAGAGGGATGTGTTGGCAAGAGCAGAATTATACTTACAGGTTGACTTGGCCAAATCAGCCTGAGGATTAGCTACAAAAGTGATGGTTACATGCAGATGATGATGTTGGCACAAGGAGGACTCTCTCTCTTTATTTATTTTTAGGCATTGAATTAGATTGACTGAAACAAAGCTTCATAGGCATCTCATATCTGATGTATTTTAATCTCTCTGGGAAGCATTCCTCGACCTCACTTTTCAGTTTGTGGTGAGGGCTGTGGGATGAACATTTTCTGGTTTATCGTTCCCTTTAGTCAGACATTCTGGGGTCTCCAACTGCAAACTAGGCTTGAATGCAGTTGCTGTGGAATACATTAATTAATTACATTTATTTTACATAATTGGCATTAGGGCTTTCCGAACAAAATGCAAATTTATGGAAATTGGTTGAAATACTTATGCAAAATTATATAAAAATGAACCTCTAAATTATTGGAAAAAATAAGGTAGTTTTAATTGAACAGCTAAAAGATTTGTACGTTACTATATGATTATATCTAGTAAACTCAATTTAAAAAGTAAGTTCATTTGCTTCTATCTAACCCTTCCATATCTTGCTCAGTATTGTTGGTATAATTTTCACCAATAAAGGACCAGTCTTCTTTTCTATCTCTTTTTGCATCAAGTGTTAGTTCTGTAAACAGAAATGGAATATGTTATTCTTTTGAACAGAGCCTTGTGCATTACAAATTAGGAAGCATCAGGCCAAAGAGTTGCAAAGCAACCAATTATTGCTTAAAGGGGACATAATGCAGCACCCTGTTTATTTGTTGTTTTGCAGGGGGAATGACTTTGCTGTAGAACAAAACTTTCCACAAAAGATCACTGCGAAGCAGTTGTAAGGTAAATGGCCTTGCAATCAATAGAATATATCTGGCTACGGTGGCAAGGAAGGTGTAATATGGAGGTATATGCAGTTAGGGGTGTAATAAAGAGTACTATGATGCTTGTGACATAGGAGTGAATACCTGAATACTGATAAATGAACACTTAATAAAAAAATGTGTCAAGAATTGTGAAACATGGATGGGTAAGCACTAAATGAAAGGAGTGAGAAATAAAACATTCCCAGGTTAGGGGACAGAGACATTTACATTCAATTAATAGGTTGTTAATTATTGATGGACAACTCCCAAAATTCAAAGAGATCCAATTTAATATACATTCAGCTAATCAAGAAATTAGACTGACCTCCAAACTCCAAGGGTATGGAAGTAGTTTCACAAGATTCAAATAATTATGCTAATGCATTAACTTTCTTATTCCGTATTTTTTCCTTTGGAGGGGTGGGGAGATGGTTTGGAACAGATTGAGGGTGAGCTTACTTTTCTGGTGCTATTTCAGTACCTCCACTTGGATAATTATTTCTGAAAACATCCTTGGGATTCAATTGAATACTTTATTCTCTTTAGGTTCCTACCATAAAATGTAATGGGAGGTTGCCTGAGACTATTTAAATCTTGTCAACATCTCATCAAGAAATGGTAGGTAAATTGATCTTTATAAATAGAGGGCTACACTCTCACACCTTGTTCCTCTGGAGTGATAAGTAGCTAAAGGACAAATCTGTAGTAATCTGAAGAAATGAAATTAGTAAGTCTTAAAAACTGTTACCTGAAATATTCAGATTTTTAAAGCCAATATGGGGCTGTGATATTAATATTCTCATCATATATTTTCTGTGTGATGATACATCATTTCTTCCATTTTCCTCTTTTGTTTTACAATGTGCTGCACTGCATGTGTATTTTGCCCCTACTATGTGCAAAATAGTACAAATCCTGAAGAGAAATACAAAAATATAATTCACAGTTCTTGCTCTTCCACAGACCCTTACAAAATACAAATTATCAAGCAGTGTGTGAAAGGGTTATAATGAAAGTAGTCAAGAATGAGGTTTAAAGAGAACTAACTTAATTGTTCCTAGATGAGATACATAACAAATTGGATTTGAAGTGCATGTCTCCTTTACTCATCATTGACATCATATGTTTCATTTCAATATTACTGTAGAAAGCATTGAAATAATTATACACATTCTCTTCCTCCCTCTTTCTTGTCTCTTTTCATTCTTTATTTATCCTTAAATTAAAACTATTTGGTGGGACCATGCAAGATTTCCAGGATAATTGTCTTCTGCCAAAATTGTGGGGAGTTCAAACTAGAAAGATATAATAAAAATCAGTGAATTATTCAGTTCAAATGGGTGAATGATATGGTATATAGGTTAGATCTCAGTAGAGCCGCTAGTAAACCAGCAAAAATACTGGGTTAACTAGTAAATCTGTTGTTGAATGTAAGTTCATGTGCCCAATGCACAGTGAGGCCAAATAAACCATAATGTCAGAGTTTGGAGCAGAGAAATGTTTCTTGCAAGGGCAAAGCAAGGAGAACGGGCAGTTCATGCTCAAAAACCCCAAATTCCCGGATGGTTTTTAAAGGGAAAATTTGAGGGGAGGGCTGCAGAGTGTGTGACTTTCTTCTGATTAGTTGGCAGTGAGGTAACAGGGTAGTGTTCTAGGAATCTCGATCATCAGCCTTCTGGGTCCCACCAGTCTGCTCTCTCAGCGTATAGTTACAATCCTCCATCTGGGTGGGAGCTTTGGTTCCTGTAGAATAACTCAAAGATATATTGTTATGTATATTCCTTGAGGAGGACCAAGGACTCTGGTTCATAGCTGTACTATTGTGTCTTGACTGTTTTTCCTTTGTTTCTGCATTCCTTCACTTCCCTGATTAGTGCCTGTTTGAATCTACCCTTTGTGACTTAGGGAAGGTCTAGGAGGCTGACGTCTTTTTCCTACAAACAAGACATGGGGGACATGGAAAGGCTTTGGTACCCAGGAGAGCCCCATAATGTCCTGCTTGGTTTCAAATTCATACTAATAAAGCTATAAGAATGATCAGTGTTGGAGTCCACTTACTCATTCACAAATTCATTGGGTATTGTTCATCAAACATTTGGCTCAATGTTGGAAGCATACCCATGAATACAAATCAGTGCCTAGCCCCTGCTTCAGTATAGGAAGAAAAACAGATGTGCAAAAAAATAAAAGTGCAAAAACACCATTGACTCTACAGTGAAAGGGGCTAAATGAAATGAAAAGAACAGGTTTCAAGATCGGAGATTGGAGGGTTTCAGGAGAAGGGGTGAGAGTATGAGGATGGTCAGCAGTGTGATGGGAAGATTCTTGGGTAAGTTGAGTGTTGAGCTGGGTTTTGAACGATAAATAGACATTTTTGGATAAAAAGTATGTGCATTTGTGAATTGGGAAATTCTACATCATACACAAAGATAACAATGAGTGTAAATAATAGAAAGATTATATTAAATTATTTAGGCATTAACTATAGTGGAAGAACTCAAAGATGTTAAATATTTCTAGTGTGTAAAGTTCCAGGATATGACCTGCTAGAGACAGTGGTCAAGTCATAAATGGTTTTGTATGCCAGAGCAGAGAGTTTGAACTTTTTAACCTGTTAGCAGTTTCTCCCAAAAGACCCCTTTATATTTTCTTTTCAATTTTCCATACATCCACACAGTGGGCCTTGTCAGAACTTGCTAGTCAATAGAAGATCATTTTTCAACCAAATCTTTCCATAGTATAAGGTTTGTTGTCCCTTTGCTATCCTGAAAAAGAAAAAAAATTAGCTTATATTATAGTTTCTCTTCCCCTTGCCAGCCCCAGAATTCTGCCTTTAATTAATTAATCAACATTATTTTTATTAAATATCTACTATATGCTTAATAAGAATGGGGGGAAATGTGATTTTATAGTCTTTATTAATATTAACAGAAAGCATTTATGCTCAAAGAAAAGATGGTTCAGAATACACTAAATTTTGGCAGCACAAAATGTCACTCACAAAAAAGGTCTAGATGTTTCAAACCAGGAGTAATGGAAATGATACATGATACTTTTGATGTTTCTTTCCCTGTACTGTAAAGCTTCAATGCACTCATATGAGAGCACTATGTAAACCAGGATTCATTAACTCCACTTGCTACATCAAGATACCAAGACCCAGAGAGAGTAGGATACTTATTACAATCCCCACAGCTCTCTATGAGCACAGCTGGATCTCAAATTATAGTTCCTTAATTCTAACTCAAAGTTTTTCCAACAAACTAATCATGTTCACATTCCATCTTTTGGGTCTCAGAAACCTCACTGGCAAGAAGCTGAAATGAAGAAAAAGTAGGGGGTTAGTATTGTAGGAATTAAAGGAAAACCTAAAGTTTGCTAAGTATGAGTGAGTTTTAGGAAATTAACTTAATTGTAAAAGATTATTTTACAAGTCATAGTTCCTAACAATAAAATTCAAAAACCTCCAAATTGTTTTTATTATGTTGGCATTTTATAGGATGAAAGTTGGGGAGAGGATACTTAACTTTGATAGTCTTCATAAGTAACCAAATAAAGAACCTAAAAAACAACTACACGCACATGTACATGTCCACACACATGTTGTCTCTCAGGGGGAGTGTGTGCTTGACCAAGAGTGAGTCCCCAAAGTAGTGGTGCCCAATACCTTGCTGTTATTTCTCACATTTGAACCCACACTCAGTGCCAGTCATTGTGCTAAGTGCCATATATAAATATATTCTCATGTAATTTCCACAATAACACTGAGTTGAAGTTTACAAACTAGGAAATGTAAGTAATAGGTGTTGAATTTGAAGCAATGTCTGTCTGATTCCAGAATCTACACATTTAATCTTGATATCACCAATATTGAAATGGGGGGAGGATGCTTTGAGGTTTAAGTTTCTTCCTGACCACACACTCAGACAGCATGTGTGGGAAAACTAATGAGTTGACTGTCCCACAAGCTAAATTATATTTACAGTTGATTGTTATATAAATAATAACTGCAAATGATATAAAAATCACTTAAAATACAGAAGATATAAAATAGAAACTTCTCCCACTCCACTGACTTATCCACATACCCTCTGATCAGATAATTGCCGTGAGTAATTCACTTCAGCTCAAATGGGGACAACTATGTATTTATCAACTTTATGTACAAAACATGTATTTATCAACTTTAAATAACTATTTTTAGCATCCAATTTAAATGATGAGGTAACTTTCAGTTTATACCACACTTATTTCTTCTTTTCTATTCAACCAAGTTCTCTCAGCAATACTATTACTTTTACATTGTTAAGATTTACACCACTTTCACTGAACTTAGCAGTCATAATTATACTGTCTAGTTTTGCTTACAGTTTGATTCTAAATGCTGAAAATTATTAAAGTGTCTAGCTTCTACCTAGATGGTCTAAATGGATCTGTAAGAAACACTGAACTACACCATTTAAAAGATAATATTTTGTAAGTCTAGATCAAATTATCTTTTCTCAATTGCTCATGTTTATGCCATTTATTTTCTTCACTTTTGAACCTTGATTTAGTTTTGAACAAGGTTTGATCTGAAAGTTGAAAATGAAATCATTGTGACCATATATGTATTGTTCACTGACCCAAAGTAACATTTCCTCCTTATATAAGACTTGGTCTTTTTGGAAGCTCAAATGCCTTTTATTTCATAATAGTACATTACTTGCTGTTAAGCACTTAGGGTCCAAGTAAACTCCAAACCAGCTCATGGAATCATTTTTTCATCTCATAATAATTTCTTCTAAGAACAGTTTGCCCTTCTCTTCTACCCTAAATTTAAAGTCCACTAGACCTCTTGCACAACAATTATCCTGGTAATTCCCTTCATTGTTTCCCTTAGTTGGAGCCACTGCTTCTTGGAAACCATATGGTAAGCACAGTATAACTATAAACCATGTCAAATAGCTTCCATGCTTAAAATCTTTATGTGTCCATTTTAATTATTAGTTTCATTGATTCTTTTGTGGTTTCCTTTGTGTTTGAACGTTTTTGATTGTGCATTACACATTGTCTTTGAAATATTATTTTGGGTCATGGATTCTCTATGACCTAGGATGAAGTTACTTTGTACCAGGTTCTATAAATCCATGATGACCCTAAATCAAAGCTGTGGTTTACTTGGAGTCCCAGGCAGCATGAATCTGAACCACAAATCTGAGAGACAGCAATGAAATAACCACAGCTTTTCAGAGTTGTTGCTGTTGTTAATATTCTTTTCTTTTCCTTCCTTTATCTGTTCAGCATCAAGGCAACTTTTTCTGTGTTCTCTGAGGAGAGAACTCCTTCCTGTTCACCTTTATCTTCCCAAGTTAATGTGGAGGTGTCTCCTGTTCAGTATTGGATGGGACATTCTTGCCTAACCAAAGGTCCAAGTTTGCCAGCAGTAACAAATGCCCTCAGAGCAAACACTCCTTTATTCCAGTATAGGACACTGCTTGTATCTCTGGGTTCTATATTCCCACAAATTTTTGACTTAGTAAATCCTCATCATCTTTTCAGCTATCCAATACTTTGAAGAATTTTAAAAATATTTTATCTAGCAATTTTTGTCATTTTTAGCAAAATTATCCAAATAACCTGGATCCCTATGACAGGAAACAGGAACTCTTCTCTTTATTCTTGCAGTTCAATTACTTCACTAGTATATTTTGATGTTGATGTGTTAGGGACAGGTGTACTTTTTTCATCTACAAATACAAGCTCTTTCTTAAATTTCACAATAGTTTTATTTTCATTTTATATTTTAATATTTTATGTTCCACATGTTCTATTCACATCTTCAGAAACACCATTTTTTAAAAAATATTCAATTTCCTTTTTCTGTCTTCCAAACTGAGTATATTTTTTATAATCAATTTTAAATGTTATTTTATTCTCTTCCAATTTTCCCAAACCCATTTGCAATATTTTTGACAGCATTTTCTGTTGAAGTTATGTCTTACTGTTTTTTTTTTTATGTGCCTTTTCTCTCTATTCTGTTTTCATTGTTCTCTCCCATATCCTTTCTGAGCTCTTCCTGCTTGGCTTTGATCTCTGACTTTTGTTTTATAATTTCTTCTTTAAATCCTTGTGTCTTTTGGTTGACACCTTGTTTATTTCTTTGTATTAATAGATAAACAATGTCTGCTATTCTTTTGAGTCTAAGTCTAACTAGTTGTCTGAATCCATCTTGTGTTTCCTTGGGTAATTCTGTTAGTTTATGAAAAATCTTTTCTTATTAAATTATGTTTTGCAAGGAAATAAATCCAGATGACAGATCCAGGGGTGTTGGTTGGAAAAAGTTGGAAGGAGCCTTGGGACTTCCTATAAATCCACTCTTTCTCTATAAACTACTGATGGGACTATAGGACCAGGATTAGGCACTCTGAGTTGATATGCTTAAATTGGAGAAGGACAAGGAAGAAATTTTTTCTATCCATTACATAATTACACACTGTTTTCTTCCTTGCCATAGCTCAGAGTTTTTCTTTTCAATATTCTAACGGATCTAAGACTCACTAACCATTTATAAAACCACATTACAGTCTAAAAAGTCACTTTAACAAAGTTTCCAGTAGATGCATAAAAGTATTTTGAAAATACCATATTGTTATATTTTTATGATTATAAGCATTCAAATGATTGAAAGGAGGTATTTTTTTTATCATAGCCTATAGTAGTTTTCTTTGCTCTAGTTCAGAGAACTAGGAATGACACAAGCATTCATTTTACAGAATTTTGAACAAGATTATGTCCAACTTACCTTGACTCCTCCAGCAATGTAGAGACATGAGTTGCTTCAAACACGTCTTTGGATCGAGGGAATGTAAAGACCCTAAGGTGGGAGTTAACTAGCATGTTTGACAAACTGCAAGGGGGCAGTGTGAATGGAACAGAAAAAGGGAGGTGGGAAGATGAGGGCCGATAGGTTGGGGAGCAGAGTTACACTGGGCCTTTTTTGGGTTTTTGACTTTTACTCTGAATGAGATGGGGAGCCACTGGAGGGATTGTAGCAGAGGAATGAGATAATCTGGCCTGTTTCAAAAGGATTAGTCCAACTGGTATCTTAAAATTACATTGTAAGGGAAGACAAGTGGAATTAGAGAGACCAGTTGGAAGGCTATTGAAATGATACGGGTGAGAGGTGGTGGCAGCTCATAAGGAGCATTTGCAGTAGAGGGAGTGAGCAGTGGCCAGATTCTACATGTAATTTCCAGCAATCATCAAAAGAATTTCTGATGTTTTGGATATGGGCTATGAAAGAAGAACCCTACAGAAGGATAATTCTTTGTTTCTAGTCCTTAGCAACTTGGATGGATTCAGTTGTTGTTGAACAAAGATGGAAGAGACACTGGGTGGAACGTGTATTTTGGGACAGGAGATCAGGAGTTCAGGTTGGACATGTTAAGTCTGAGATGACTCCCAGAGATACGTCACCTGAAATGGAACTTGGAATCTTAGTATACTGAGTTGGATAGTGTCTCCTCAAAATTCATGTCTATGTGGAACCTTTGAAAGTGGCCTTATTTAGAAACAGGGTCTTTGCGGATGTAATGAAGTTAAGATAAGGTCATACTGTATGAGGTGAGCCCTAAATGCACTGTGACTAGCAACCTTATAAGAAGAGGGAAATTTGGACAGACAGAGACAAAAACACATGGGGGAGAAATCATGTGATGACAGAGGCAGAGACCAAAATAATGCAACTACAAACCAAGGATGCCACTGACTGCCAATAGTCAACAGAAGCTAGAAGGGCAAGTAAGGATCTTCCCTTAGAGTCTTCAGAGAGAACATGGCCCTGCACACACCTTGATTTCAGACTTCTAGGCTCTACACCTGTTAGGTAATAAATTTATATTATTATAAGGCACCCAGCTTATAGTAGTTTGTTATGACAGCCTAGGAAACTAATACACCTGTGTATGTTAGTATGGCCTGACTGGCTCTTAGCAGTTCAGAACCATTAGCTCCTGTATTCTGGATTCTCTGTCTCTTGTCCCAGTCACAGATCATATTCACTCCAGGGGCAGGAATCTCCCTCATACATGTGACTCACATTGAGCTAAATATCTACAACTACTAGATTCAGGGGATGCTGATTTTTTTTGTTACCGTCCTGCTGGTTAGTTTATTCTTCATCTTGTATTTTTGCATATGATATTCTCAACACAAAATCTTTCTGAGATTTAATTTCTTCATGTATATGAGAGAGAGGTTCTAAGAAATGCAGTGTATCCATACAATGGATTTTGGAGTTATACAGGAAAGATTAAATACAAAAACTTGAAGCAAAATTCAACAGCTTGTCTCATGTTGTAAACACTAAAGCTAAAGACAGTTTTGTGGGTTAAGAAGATCAGTAACTTAAAAAAAATAGTTCACATTTTGTCTAGTTCAGATATTGTAAGTCATGGTGATTTAAATCATGATATATCCAAAATGTTAGTTCATTAAGCAATCCATTCTTGCTCTTTAGGAAATGAAGACTGCCTTATCCACCTCCTAGGCTTACAAGAAAAGTCTAAGCACTCATACTACAAGTGGCAATGCCTTATCCAAAAAGACTTTAGTAGCTCCTGTTTTAAAATTTTCCATCTGAATTTGCTTATGGCTGGTAAAAAAAATGTTATGCATGTTCGTCCTTTGCCATGTGCCCTCATCATTTTGAGTTATTTGCAGTTGTAGAAAGAAGGAAAGCTGGGGAAAGACCTCAGAAACTGCAGAATTTCTCTGAGGGTCAGAAAGACAATAGGCTTTTTGGAAAAGTAAGGAGGAATTCTCACATGGTGAGGATAAGTTGTTGGGATTGAGCTAAAAGCTAAGCATCTGGCTTATGAAAATTTTTGCTGTCACTGCTGGAGCTAGTCAGCATTATATAGTTCCTTGATCACTAGGGACTTTACGAGCTGTCTGAAGTTATTTGTGCATTAACAGTAACTTTAACTGTTCATTTCATGATTTCTAGTATTTGTAGGGAAAAAACAGAGTAAACAGTGTCTGAAAAAGCTGAACATAAAGACATGTTAAAATAAGGAGATTGAATGTTGAAAAACAAAAAATACAGAAGAACACCAGGAGATGCAATAAATCCAAATGGTTTTCCAAACAAGAAGGGAAAAAAACTAGCTAACACAAAACTGAACTGAAATATGCAAATAAATAAGTAAATTTCTCATTCAGAATCTATTTAGACACTGTATTTCTTGCAGAGTTACTGCTTATTATTGTCATGCTTCTAGTTTCCCATCTCCTTTTGTCAGTCTATTGAAAGCTTGTTAAAATCTTATTTGCTTTTCCTGTTCTTTTGTGGTAGCTGCTCTTGCCTTAACTTTAATGTTAAATCATGTGGAATTAAGGTAAGAGGTAGAAAAAAAATCAGCATGAATCATCACTGCAGTGGTCTAGTTTTATGGATATTTTATATATTGATCAGTTTATGTTTTATTCAGACAAATGGGAGAAAAATTGGGAAATAAATAATATTTATTTGCATTGAAATTTATTATTTCTCTTAAATAATAAATTGCAATGCTGATGCAAAATGTCTAAGGGTTTCCTGGAGAGACTGGTTAGAGTCTGAAAGGGCACTGATATAGAAAGGAAATAATTTGTCCATGGATATTCCAAGGAGAACAAGACGTTGCTACACTAATTCTTATCTCCTTGTTTTGGAGAAGATGATAATATATTTTATCCTTGCTGTCCAGAACTAAGCACAGAGTTTGACAGATAGTAGATCTGCCATAAATAGATGGTGAAGGAATATATGAAAAACTTGATGATACCAATTAAGTACACACTCACCCAATTAAAAATAATCTAGTGCATGGAGGTTCTAACGGTCAGAAATGCTGGATTGTCCACATTCAAACCAAAGATCACTTGAATACAAATCCTATGGCCTTAGCCACTGCCCAACATGATTTAGAAAGTACTAACTGTGTAGTTTTGGGCAAATAACTTTTGTGAGCTTCTTTTTCTAAAATTGGAATAGAATGAGATAATATCTCAAAACATAGTTGTGATGATAATAAGTAATAACTGAAGTACTTATCACTGTGTCTGGTGCATAGTTAACATCACTGGGGATGATGATGGTAGAAGTAAAGGAGTATTAAGTGTTTTCCTCTTTGTCAGCTACTTCTGTAACATTTTCTCTTTCTTGTTCCCAACATTCACTAGAGAATTTTAAAAATCATATTCATCCTTGGCTGCCTCTCACAATGCTGTCATCTGCATCACGGAGGGCCATGAGCACCTTAACATTTGCTCATTCTCCACTGATAACTATCACACCAGTCCCTGATTTCAAGTCCACACTCCACATTGCTCTAGAGACTATGCAGAATCTGGTGAAGCCTGTCTGGCCATTTTAATTGCACATAAGAAATCCTAATAGAATACTAGTGCCTTGCACATAGAAGGCTACATTAAATATTTCTTTTTATTTAAGAGTCTTGTTTACTTTCATCAGCTAACTATACCTTACAGCAGAAGGTGAAGACAAATTCACAGACATGTTTTCCACCTCCCCCCAATTTTAAGTTTGAGTCTGGACTTCAACAGGCCAAATCCAGGGACCTGGTGCTTACATCAAAAATCGCAGAAAGTCTAGCTATATCTCATGAGAACTTCAAGACAATCTCTCCCAATGATTTACCTATGAGATTAATCATTTTTTTTCTTCAGGAATATTTTACAGTGCCTCTTTCTAGAAGATGCTGTGCTGAACATTAATCTGTATTGGAATTCTAAATGAATCGGGCCCACTCTTCTCAAAGGAATGAGAGGAAATGCATCTCTTAAAAAATTAAGATTACCTCCCCTAACTCCACCCCCTACCCCCCACCCCAAGCCTGTTACATTGGTGCTAAATATGATCTCTTACCAGGGTGTGTACTGCATATCTGAAAATCAAGCATGGTGAGCCTCTGGAGTCTACTCCTTTCTTTCTTTATTAATGAAAGTGTTTTTATTTGTGCCCTCCATTATTCCCAGAAGTACAACACAAAACAAGATGGGGAACCATGATTTATCTTCTGTTTGATAAAAACATCTGCAGAATAAACTGAGCCTCTTGATGCCAGAATTGTCATCAATGATGACTTTGACAAAATGAGCAATACATAATTTCCTATCTCCCTCGCAAAGCTGAAAAAGATTGTCAAATAAAACACTGGAGGAGATGCATATGGGCTGAGTAGACCAGCTTTGAATAGGAACACACACAGGTGGTGGTTCAGTAGTGGCTCTAAGAAGGAGGACTGCCCTAATTTGGAGGGTCATTTGCATTTGAAAATGCTCATTGCTCAGTAATGAGTATTCCCTGTAGGAGAAGAGAATGGATATGGCCAAAACTTGCATCTATTTCTGTCCTTTGGTAACTTGAATAAATCGGAGAGCCCAAGCAAAGGAGAGGGCAAGTTATACTCAAACAAACTGTAATAGTGGGCTTTACAGAATACAAATCAGTAACATATGAAAAAGACGTTTATGAAAATCAATTGCTTTATGGTTAAAGATGGATTTTCCATCAACACTAAGCATGGAAAGTGTGCTAATGGGTATATTCAGTATGCTTTTTAAGAAATGGCAATCAAATGCTTTTATTAGTCTTTATATCTGAAAACTACAGCAGAAGTCATGTAATTATTTTAAGTTTGAATTTCACAAGCCAATACTAGTTGCCAAGATAGACAATCATAGCTCCTATACCCTGAAGATTTGGATCCTTTACCTGGGAGAACCTGCCTCCACTGAAATTCCTGTTAAGTTCACTTCTTCCCTCAAAAGAAGAAAGCAATTGATGTTTTGCCATAAGAGTTACATCATTTACTCAAAATATTATTCTCCTTTAGTGTATATGTCTTTCTAATAAATTTTTTATTCTAGAATAAATTTAGATTTAGAGAAAAGTTGTGAAGATAGTACAGAGTGTTCCATTTAGCCCACAACCAGTTTCTCCTGTCATTGACATTTTACAATAATATATTTGTCAGAATTGATGAATCAATATTGATACATTTTTATTCAACCCATACAGATTTTCTTAGTTTTTACCTAAATGAACTATTTTTGTTCCAGGATCTCATCCAGGACCCTGCATTACATTTAATAATCATGTTTCCTTAGGCTCCTCTTGGCTATAACCGTTCCTCAGGCTTTCCTTGTTTTTAGTAGCCTTGACAGTTTTGAGGAATATAGGTCCAGTGTTCTGTAGAAGGTTCTTCAGTTTGGGTTTATCTTATGTTTTTTCACATGGTTAGACTGGGGTTATGGAGACCACAGAAGTAAAGTGTCATCTCATGCAATCATATTAACAGTGCATGCTCTCAATGTGACTTGTGTTGAGGTTAATTTTGGCCACTTGGTCAAAGTAAAGTTTTTCAGCTTTCTCCACTGTAAAATTATATGTTCTCTCTTTCTGTGCACTTTAGAAGCAAGTCACTAAGAACAGCTCATCCTAAAGTAATGGAGTGGTTAAACTCCATTTATTTGAGAGGGTATTGTCTACATCACTTATTTGGAATTCTTCTGCACATGAGATTTTTATATGTAGGATCATAATCCAATACTCTGTACCTTTATTATAGTCAGGGTTTTCCAGAGAAGCAGAATGAATGAATAGATTGTGTGTGTGTGTGTGGAAAGAGAGAGAGAGATATTAAGGAATTGGCTCATGCAATTGTGGAGTCTGGCAAGACCAAAATTTGCAGCGTAGGCTGGCAGGCTAGGTCACCCGCGTTATGGAGAGTGATCTGTTTTAATCAAGTCTAATGATTTAAGTGTTAATCTCATCTAAAACTATATTTATAGGAAAATTTAAAATAATGTTTGACCAAATATCTGGTTACCGTGACCTAGCCAAGTTGACTCATAAAAGTAGCCATCACATCATCTTATTTTGTTGCTCAAAGGGTTTCAGACTTGGCCATTGGGAGCACTTTCAGTGGTCTCCCATGACCCTCTGCTATACACCTATTATTGTGGATTGTTTTTTCTTTTGCGGGGGGAACTTCCTTACTTTCCAGCACTATAAGAAGCTCAGACTCATACAGTAGTCCCCTCTTATCCACGTGGATATGTTCTAAGACACCCAGTTGATGCCTGAAACTGTGGATAGTACTAAACCCTATATATACTGTTTTTTCCTATACATGCATGCCTAGGATAAAGTTTAATTTATAAATTAGGTACAGTAAGAGATTAACAATAATAATTAATAATAAAATATAAATATTTAAAAATAAAATAAAAATATCTGTTAAATACCTAAAAAAAACCCAAAATGGAACAACTATAACAGTATACTGTACTAAAAGTTATGTGAATGTTGTCTCTCTCTCTCTCTCACTGTCTTAAAAGATCTTATTGTACTGTACTCACCCTTCTTCTTATGATGATGGGAGATGGTAAAATGTCTATGTGATGAGATGAAGTGCATTGTGACATAGAGTTAGGCTGCTGCTGACCTTCTGATGACATGCCAGGAGGATCATCTGCTTCAGGTGATCCTGGGTCATCAAAACATGACAACATTGATAGTTGGAAGTGAGGAGTAGATGACATTGATGGTTGGGAATCCTGGGTGGGATGAAGCAGGATGGTGCAAGATTTCATCATGCTACTCAAAATAGCAAGCAATTTAAAACTTATGAATTGTTTATTTCTGGAACTTCCCGTTTAATATTTTTGGACATCTGCTGATGATAGGTAACCGAAGCCTCAGAAAGTGAAACTGCAGTTAAGGGACAGGCTACTGTGCTGTATTTTCCTCCTACATCCCTATTCAGACATTTCTCCAAGCATTCTGAGCGAGGGAGAGAGAGGAGAGAGAGAGAGGAGAGGGAGAGAGAGGAGAGAGAGGGAGAGAGAGGAGAGAGGGAGAGAGAGAAAAAACGCACTTTGGTGTCTCTTCTTTTATGAACACTAATATTATCAGATCAGGGTCCCTCCTTTATGACCTCATTTAACCTTACTTACTTCCTTAAAGACCCCATCTCCTATTACAGCCATACTGTGGCATTATGGCTTCAAAAATATTTTTTTTTGTGGGGGGGCAAAAAACATTCACTTCATAACATATCATTTTCTTTCTGCCTGAAGAATTTTAAGGTTTTTTGCAAGGTAGGGCTGCTGGAGATAAATCTCAGTTTCTATTAGACTGAGAAGTATTTCTCCTTTACTTTTAAAGGATAATTTTTCTGAATATAGAATACTATATTTGTGGTGTGGGGATGGATGGTTCTATCAATATTTTAAATATTTCGCTCCACAGTCTTCCTTTCTTTTTTAAAAAATTTATTTATTTATTTATTTTTTAACATGTTTATTGGAGTATAATTGCTTTACGATGGTGTGTTACTTTCTGCTTTAGAACAAAGTGCATCAGCTATACATATACATATATCCCCATAACTCCTCCCTCTTGCATCTCCCTCCCACACTCCTTATCTCACCCCTCTAAGTGTACAAAAAGCACAAAGCTGACCTCCCTGTGCTTTGTGGCTGCTTCCCAGTAGCTATCTATTTTACATTTGGTAGTGTATATATGTCCATGCCATGCTCTCACTTTGTCCCAGCTTACACTTCCCCCTCCCCATATCCTTAAGTCCATTCTCTGAGTCTGTGTCTTTATACCTGTCCTGCCCCTAGGTTCTTCAGAACCTTTTAATTTTTTTTTAGATTCCATATATATGTGTTAGCGTACGGTATTTGTTTTTCTCTTTCTGACTTACTTCACTCTGTATGACAGACTCTAGGTCCATCCACCTCACTACAAATAACTCAATTTTGTTTCTTTTTATGGTTGAGTAATATTCCATTGTATATATGTGCCACATCTTCTTTATCCATTCATCTGTCGATGGACACTTAGGTGGCTTCCATGTCCCGATTATTGTAAATAGAGCTGAAATGAACATTGTGGTACATAACTCTTTTTAAATTATGCTTTTCTCAGGGTATATGCCCATTAGCAGGATTGCTGGGTCGTATGATAGTTCTATTTTTAGTTTTGTAAGGAACCTCCATACTGTTCTCCATAGTGGTTGTATGAATTTACGTTCCCACCAACAGTGAAAGAGGGTTCCCCTTTCTCCACACCCTCTCCAGCATTTATTGTTTGTAGATATTTTGATGATGGCCATTCTTACTGGTGTGAGGTGATACCTCATTGTAGCTTTGATTTGCATTTCTCTAGTGATTAGTGATGTTGAGCATTCTTTCATGTGCTTGTTGGCAATCTGTATATCTTCTTTGGAGAAATGTCTATTTACATCTTCTGCCCATTTTTGGATTGGGTTGTTTGTTTTTTTGATATTGAGCTGCATGGGCTGCTTATAAATTTTGGAGATTAATCCTTTGTCAGCTGCTTCATTTGAAAATATTTTCTCCCATACTGAGGGTGATCTTTTCATCTTGTTTATGGTTTCCTTTGCTGTGAAAAAGCTTTAAGTTTCATTAGGTCCCATTTGTTTATTTTTGTTTTTATTTCCATTTCTCTAGGAGGTGGGTCAAAAAGGATCTTGCTGTGATTTATGTCAAGAGTGTTCTGCCTATGTTTTCCTCTAAGAGTTTTATAGTGTCTGGACTTACATTTAGATCTTTAATCCATTTTGAGTTTATTTTTGTGTATGGTGTTAGGGAATGTTCTAAATTCATTCTTTTACATGTAGCTGTCCAGTTTTCCCAGCACCACTTATTGAAGAAACTGTCTTTTCTCCATTGTATATCCTTGCCTCCTTTGTCATAGATTAGTTGACCATAGGTGCGTGGGTTTATCTCTGGGCTTTATATCCTGTTCCATTGATCTATATTTCTGTTTTTGTGCCAGTACCATATTGTCTTGATTACTGTAGCTTTGTAGTATAGTCTGAAGTCAGGGAGCCTGATTCCTCCAACTCCATTATTCTCTCTCAGGATTGCTTTGGCTATTTGGGGTCTTTTGTGTTTCCATACAAATTGTGAAATTTTTTCTTCTAGTTCTGTGAAAAATGTCCGTGGTAGTTTGGTAGGGATTGTATTGAATCTGTAGATTGCTTTGGGTAGTAGAGTCATTTTCACAATGTTGATTCTTCCAATCAAAGAATATGGTAAATCTCTCCATCTATTTGTATCATCTTTTTTTTTTTTTTTTCTGTAAGCAGGCCTCTCTCACTGTTGTGGCCTCTCCCGTTGTGGAGCACAGGCTCCGGACGCGCAGGTTCAGCGGCCATGGCTCACGGGCCCAGCCACTCCGCAGCATGTGGGATCTTCCCGGACCGGGGCACGAACCCATGTCCCCTGCATCGGCAGGCGGACTCTCAACCACTGCGCCACCAGGGAAACCCTATTTGTATCATCTTTAATTTCCTTCAGCAGTGTCTTATAGTTTTCTGCATACAGGTCTTTTGTCTCCTTAGGTAGGTTTATTCCTAGTTATTTTATTCTTTTTGTTGCAATGGTAAATGGGAATGTTTCCTTAATTTCTCTTACACATTTTTCATCATTAGTGTATAGGAATGCAAGAGATTTCTGTGCATTAATTTGTATCCTGCCACATTACCAAATTCATTGATTAGCTCTGGGAGTTTGCTGGTAGCATTTTAAGGATTCTCTATGTGTAGTATCATGTCATCTGCAAATAGTGACAGCTTTAATTCTTCCTTTCCAGTTTGGATTGCTTTTATTTCTTTTACATCTCAGATGCTATGACTAAACCTTCCAAAACTATGTTGAATTATAGTGGTAAGAGTGGACAACCTTGTCTTCTTCCTTATCTTGGAGGAAATGGCTTCAGTGTTTTACCATTGAGAATGATGTTGGCAGTGGGTTTGTCATATATGGCCTTTATTATGTTGAGGTCAGTTCCCTCTATGCCTACTTTCTGGAAGGTTTTTATCATAAATGGGGGTTGAATTTTTTCAAAGGTTTTTTCTGTGTCTCTTGAGATGATCATATGGTTTTTCTCCTTCAATTTGTTAAAATGGTTTATCACATTGCTTGATTTGCATATATTGAAGAATCCTTGCATTCCTGGAATAAACCCTACTTGATCATGGTGTATGATCCTTTTAATGTGCTGTTGCATTCTGTTGGCTAGTATTTTGTTGAGGATTTTTGCATCTATGTTCACCCTTGATATTGGCCTGTAGTTTTCTTTTTTTGTGACATCTTTATCTGGTTTTGGTATCAGGGTGTTGGTGGCCTCATAGAATGAGTTTGCGAGTGTTCCCCCTCTGCTATATTTCAGAAGAGTATGAGAAGGATAGGTGTTAGCTCTTCTCTAAATGTTTGATAGAATTCGCCTGTGAAGCCGTCTGGTCCTGGGTTTTTGTTTGTTGGAACATTTTAAATCACAGTCTCAATTTCAGTGCTTGTGACTGGTCTGTTTATATTTTCTATTTCTTCCTGGTTCAGCCTAGGAAGGTTGTGCTTTTCTAAGAATTTGTCCATTTCTTCCAGGTTGTCCATTTTATTGGCCTAGAGTTGCTTGTAGTAATCTCTCATGATCCTTTGTATTTCTGCAGTGTCCGTTGTTACTTCTCTTTTTTCATTTCTAATTCTATTGATTTGTGTCTTCTCCCTTTTTTGCTCGATGAGTCTGGCTAATGCTTTATCTGTTTTGTTTATCTTCTCAAAGAACCAGCTTTTAGTTTTCTTGATCTTTGCTATTGTTTCCTTCATTTCTTTTTCATTTATTTCTGATCCGACCTTTATGATTTCTTTCCTTCTGCTAACTTAGGGGGTTTTTTGGTTCTCATTTTTCTAATTGCTTTAGGTTTAAGGTTAGGTTGATTTGAGATGTTTCTTGTTTCTTGAGATAGGATTGTATTGCTATAAACTTCCCTCTTAGAACTGCTTATGCTGCATCCCATAGGTTTTGGGTCATTGTGTTTTCATTGTCATTTGTTTGTAGGTATTTTTTGATTTCCTCAATGATCTCCTGGTTATTAAGTAGTGTATTGTTTAGGCTTCATGTGTTTGTATTTTTTACAGATTTTTTTCCTGTAATTGATATCTAGTCTCATAGTGTTGTAGTGGGAAAAGATACTTGATACGATTTCAATTTTCTCAAATTTACCAAGGCTTGATTTGTGACCCAAGGTATGATCTATCCTGGAGAATGTTCCATGAGTACTTGAGACAAAAGTGTATTCTGTTGTTTTTGGATGGAATGTCCTATAAATATCAATTAAGTCCATCTTGTTTAATGTATCATTTAAAGCTGGTGTTTCCTTATTTATTTTCATGTTGGATGATCTTTCCATTAGTGAAAGTGGGCTGTTAAAGTCCCCTACTATGATTGTGTTACTCTCAATTTCCCCTTTTATGGCTGTCAGTATTTGCCTTATATACTGAGGTGTTCCTATGTTGGGTGCATAAATATTTACAATTGTTATATCTTCTTCTTGAATTGATCCCTTGATCATTATGTAGTGTCCCTCTTTATCTCTTGTAATAGTCTTTGTCTTAAAGTGTATTTTATCTGATATGAGAATTACTTCTCCAGTTTTCTTTTGATTTCTATTTGCATGGAATATCTTTTTCCATCCCCTCACTTGCAGTCTGTATTTGTCCCTAGGTCTGAAGTGGGTCTCTTGTAGACAGCATATATATGGGTCCCGTTTCTGTATCCATTCAGCCAGTCTATGTCTTTTGGTTGGAGCATTTAATCTATTTACATTTAAGGTAATTATCTATATGTATGTCCCTATTACCATTTTCTTAATTGTTTTGGGTTTGTTATTGTAGGTCTTTTCCTTCTCTTGTGTTTCCTGCCTAGAGAAGTTCCTTTAGCATTTGTTGTAAAGCTGGTTTGGTGGTGCTGAATTCTCTTAGTGTTTGCTTTTCTGTAAAAGTTTTAATTTCTCCCTCAAATCTGAATGAGATCCTTGCTGGGTAAAGTAATCATGGCTGTAGGTTTTTCCCTTTCATCACTTTAAGTATGTCCTACCACTCCTTTCTGGCTTGCAGAGTTTCTGCTGAAAGATCAGCTATTAACCTTATGGGGATTCCCTTGTTGTTTTTCCCTTGCTGCTTTTAGTATTTTTTCTTATATTTAATTTTTGATAGTTTGATTAATATGTGTCTTGGCGTGTTTCTCCTTTGATATATCCTGTATGGGACTCTCTGTGCTTCCTGGACTTGATTAACTATTTCCTTTCCCATATTAGGGAAGTTTTCAACTATAATCTCTTCAAATATTTTCTCAGTGCATTTCTTTTTCTCTTCTTCTTCTGCGACCCCTATAATTTGAATGTTGTTGCATTTAATGTTGTCGCAGAGGTCTCTGAGACTGTCCTCAATTCTTTTCATTCTTTTCTCTTTATTCTGCTCTGCAGTAGTTATTTCCACTATTTTATCTTCCAGGTCACTTATCCCTTCTTCTGCCTCAGTTATTCTGCTATTGATTCCTTCTAGATAATTTTTAATTTCATTTACTGTGTTGTTCATCATTTTTTGTTTGCTTTTTAGTTTTTTAGGTCCTTGTTAAATGTTTCTTGTATTTTCTCCATTCTATTTCCAAGATTTTGGATCATGTTTACTATCATTTTTCTGAAATCTTTTTCAGGTAGACTGTCTATTTCATCTTCATTTGTTAGGTCTGGTGGGTTTTTACCTTGCTCCTTCATCTGCTGTGTGTTTCTCTGTCTTCTCATTTTGCTTAACTTACTGTGTTTGGGGTCTCCTTTTTGCAGGCTGCAGGTTAGTAGTTCCTGTTGTTTTTAGTGTCTGCCCCCAGTGGCTAAGGTTGGTTCAGTGGGTTGTGTAGGTTTCCTGGTGGAGGGAACTAGTGTCTGTGTTCTGATAGATGAGGCTGGATATTGTCTTTCTGGTGAGCAGGTCCATGTCTGGTGTTGTGTTTTGGGGTTTCTGTGACCTTATTATGATTTTAGACAGCCTCTCTTCTAATGGTTGTCTTCTTGTCTTGCTAGTTGTTTGGCATAGGTTGTCCAGCAGTGTAGCTTGCTGGTCGTTGAGTGGAATTGGGTCTTGTTGTTGAGATGGAGATCTCTGAGAGTTTTTCACCATTTGATATTATGTGGAGCTGGGAGTTCTCTGGTGGACCAATGTCCTGAATTCGGCTCTTCCACCTCAGAGACACAGGCTTGACACCCGGCCAGAGCACGTAGTCCCCGTCAGCCACATGGCTCAGAAGAAAAAGGAGAAAGAAAAAGAAAGAAAGAAAGAAAGAAAGAAAGAAAGAAAGAAAGAAAGAAAGAAAGAAAGAAAGAAAGAAAGGAAGAAAGAAAGAAAGTTATTAAAGTTAAAAATATTTAAAATATTAAAAAATTAATAAGTAATAAAAAAGAAAAAATAATAAAGAAAGAAGAGAGCAACCAAACCAGAAACCAAATCCTCCAATGATAACCAGAGCTAAAAACTATATAAAAGAAAAAAAAGGACACACAGAACCCTAGGACAAATGGTAATAGCAAAGCTATACAGACAAAGTCACACAAAGAAACATACACATACACACTCAGAAAAAGAGAAAAAGGAAAAAAATATATACATATGTCTATATAATTTTAAAAAATGGAAGAGAGAAACCAAATCAATAAACAAATCTACCAATCATAATAAACTAAATACTAAACTAAAATAAACATAAAACCAGAAACAAATGAAATGCAGAAGGCAAACTCCAAGTCTACAGTTGCTCCCAAAGTCCACCGCCTCAATTTTTTGATGACTTATTTTGTCTATTCAGGTATTCCAGAGATGCAGGGTACGTCAAGTTGATTGTGGAGATTTAATCCACTGCTTCTGAGGCTGCTGGGAGAGATTTCCTTTTCTCTTCTTTGTTCTCACAGCTCCTGGGGTTCAGCTTTGGATTTGTCCCTGCCTCTGCATGTAGGTCACCTGAGGGCATCTGTTCTTCACTCAGAGAGGACAGGGTTAAAGTAGCAGCTGATTAGGGGGCTCTGGCTCACTCAGGCCGGGGGGAGGGAGGGGTACCGAATGCAGGGCGAGCCTGCAGCGGCAGAGGCCGGAGCGACATTGCAACAGCCTGAGGCACACTGTGTGTTCCTGAGGAAATTGTCCCTGGATCACAGGACCCTGGCAACAGTGGGCTGCACAGGGTCTCGGGAGGGGAGCTGTGGATAGTGACCTGTGTTTGCACACAGAGTTCTTGGTGGCGGCAGCAGCAGCCTTAACATTTCATGTCCTTCTCTGTTGTCCACACTGATAGCCGCAGCTTGTACCTGTCTCTGGAGCTCATTTAGCTGGTACTCTGAATCCCCTCTCCTCGCACACCCCAAAACAATGGTCTCTTGCCTCTTAGGCAGTTCCAGACTTTTTCCAGACTTCCTCCCGGCTACCTGTGGTGCACTAGCCCCCTTCAGGCTGTGTTCACACAGCCAACCCAAGTCCTCTCCCTGGGATCTGAACTCTGAAGCAAGAGCCTCAGCTCCCAGCCCCCACCCATCCCTTTGGGTGAGCAGAGAAGCATCTCAGGCTGGTGAGTGTTTTGGGGCACTGCTCCTCTGTGCAGGAATCTCTCTACTTTGTCCTCTGCACCCCTGTTTCTGTGCTCTCCCCCGTGGCTCCGAAGTTTCCCCCCAGCCACCCACTGTCTCACCCAGTGAAGGGGCTTCCTAGTGTGTGGGAACTTTTCCTCCTTCACCGCTCCCTCCCACTGGTGCAGGTCCCATCCCTATTCTTTTGTCTTTCTTTTTTCTTTTGCCCTACCCAGGTACGTGGGGAGTTTCTTGCCTTTTGGGAAGTCTGAGGTCTTCTACCAGCGTCCAGTAGGTGTTCCGTAGGAGTTGTTCCACATGTAGATGTTCCGCAAATACTTCTGATGTATTTGTGGGGGGCAGAAGGTGATTTCCATGTCTTACTCTTCTGCTGTCTTGAAAGTCTCTCCACAGTCTTCTTGCTTGAATTTTTTTTGATGAAGGGTCTGCAGTAATTATTATTCCTGTCCCTCTATTTTTCCTTCCCTCTGGCTCAAGATTTCTCATTTTAATTTTTTTCTTCAGTTTTAATATAATATTCTTAAATATAGTGGGGTTTTTCCCTATTTATCTTGTTTTGTTTTCTTTTATCTTCCTGGATTTGTGGTTTTCTGTCTTTCATTAATTTTGGAAAGTTCTAGGCTTTTATTACTTCAAGTATTTATTCTGCTCAATTTTATTTTCTTCTTCTTCTATTTCAGTGATGTATATGTTATACCCTTTGGAATTGTCCCACTGTCCTTGAATGTCTGTTCTCTTTCTAAAATTCTTTGAGAAAAAAGAACTACATTTCAGTCTGGGAATTTGGTATTGACCTATCTTCAAGTTCACAGATTCTTTCTTGGCCATGTCAAGTCTACTGATAAATTTATCAGAAAGCATTCTTCATTTATGTTATACTGTTTTTGATTCTTTCTTAGGGTTTGTATCTTTCTACTCACATCACCCATCTATTCTTTCATATTTACTCCTTTTTTTCATTAGAGCCCTTAACATGTTAATTGTAGTCATTTTAGATAATTTGTCTGATAATTCCCAAATCTGTGTTATATATGAATCTAATTCTCATGATTTCTTTGTCTCTTCAGACTTTTGTTGTTGTTGTTTGACTGTTTGCTTTTGCCTTTTGACATGCCTTGTACTTTTTTTCTTGAAAGCCAGACATGCTGTATTTACTAATAGGAGTTGTGGAATTGCTCTTTAATATGTAGATTTAAATTAATTTGGCTAGGATTTAGACTGTGTTTAATGGTTGCTTGTATCTGTCAATGCTAGAGGCTTTAAATTCCTCTAATGTCCTTGTTTAGGTCTTTTCTATGCGCTATTCCTCAGAGGAGTTTGTACATACAGCTTTTCTAGGTAAAACCCATGGTTATTGTACCAGATCCCTGTTTGTATAATGGTAAAGTGAAGGGGAAGCAGAGTGTTGTATAATCCTCTGACTAATTTTTAGCCCTTTAATGGGCCTTTTTGTTTCAGGGCTTTTTTTCAGACCTTCATAACCGTTTCCTCCCATGTTAGTTTTTCTACCACAAGCCCTTTATTCCTTTCCATAGCCACAGTGTTCCCAAATTATTCCCTTGTATACTGACCCCTGAAGACTGTATTTTCCTCCTTAGGTGAGACAAGAGGCTGGAGTGGGAGGAATTCCACTCCCTCAGCTGGGATTAGGCGCTGGCAAAGCTTTATTCCCCTCAAAGAGTGGGCCTTTGTTATGGAGAAGGCTCTGGGTATATTTCATAATGATTACTCTTCCCTCCCCTTTGCCAGAGCCATGAAGGGTATTTTTCCTGTATCTTTATACGAACCTGGTGGAGTTCCTGGAGGTTAAACCCAGAGAACTGTGCCCCTCCTCTCCCAAGACTTTGGTCACCAGGTATTTCTCAATATCCTGCTAGTCCATACTCAGCCCAAGCAAATCATCAAGATTACCACTTAAGTGTTATTGCCAGATTATGGCCCCAGGATTTCTGTCCCTGATAAGCAGATTCAGGCTGTATCTCTTTAGATGTGCCTACCTCTAGAGATTTCAGGAAGCTGATTTGTCCTGAGACTTCAATTCCCTGATTGGTGCAAGAAAAAGTCAGTGATTTTTCAGGTTACCCAGCTTTTCTTGTTGTCAGCTTGGTGGTGACAGCTTTCAATCACTTTATATGTTAGAACTGAAGCCAGCAGTCTATATTTTTTAACTCTATTAAATTTTGCACATGTAGTTGATGCTAGTCTTTTAAATTAGAATTTCTAAATGGCCATGTCATAGAAATTGTCTTTTACCTTCTTCTTATGTGTGCAACATTATCTAAAAATGTTCTATCCCTACCAATTCACCATGAGGAATTTTTGTTAATTTATTTCATTTTCCTCATCTACTACAAGTCATATCAACTCTCCATTAAAGGCTAAAGATTAAAATATAGCAAATTTCATATTCTCTTATGATATCAAATAGTAAATAATCATTCAGGACAGTTTATGACTCAAATATAACTCCAGGCGTTATTTATTAAGGGAACACACAGCCTATAATGGCCACACTAAAATGACAGGACAAGAATAGAGTCTTTAAAATAGTAGTACATAAATTGTGGCTGTTGCTGTTTTTTCTTTTTTTCTCTACTTCTAACTTTTTTTCCTTTGGTAGTACTTTATGGATTCAGTAATTGAAAATTTAGAGTCTGGGCTAATGAATGTGTCAAAGCATGGGACAAAGTGCAACCTGGTGCTTCCTGACAATAAATGTTTAATCCTCCTTCCTTGAGAGACTTCAGAAAACTCTAGTAATTGAGGAAGCAAGAATATCTAGCCCTGGAGTACAACTTTTTATGAACACTGTGTAGTTCATGGCACGCAAGGGATCTTTTAAAAACAGAACTTTGGTGTTCAGTAAGTTTACCCTTTGACAAATGACTGTTTTACTGTATACAATACTCCCTACAAAACTTTTACTACTGTTACACAAAAGAGTAGTAAAACGAGATACACCTTTTTTTTCCTTCTCTATTTATAGATCTCTTTTGCCTCTGTAACTAAGCCTAATATTTACCTGAGGGAGAAAAAAAATTCTAGGGAACCCTATGTGGGGTTGATAAAATAATCAATGAGCTAACCTATGAAGCAGTTTATTGACTTACTGAATAACCCAGGAATATCCCACCACACCCCCCCATATTCTGCCAGTCCACAACTGGAGACCCAGTAATAGTGACCCTACCAAAAGAATTGTCATAGAAAGATGTAGGGGATATTTGTATTTGTAAAGATGAAGGGATATTTCCCATTTCATTATTTATGTTTTCTTGTGCCATCCTATTGACAAAATGTTCAATATGAATGCAGAAATTTACAAGTGTCCCTCCTCCCTTCCCCCCACACTCCTGCACTGTATACCTAAAGAGAAATTTTGCCAGAGATGGTATCATATGGAACTAACAATACACTCCATTAATTACTCTCTCTAAGGAAGAGACATGTGACACGTCTTACAGAATCAGCTCAAAAGACAGAAAATCCAGAGCACTCATTATATATTTTCTCCTGACACAGCACATTAAAATCTGAAAAAAGAAGGCCATCTTATCATAAAGTCAGCAAAAAAGAAAACAAAACAATGCTCCTATTTGCACACCTCTGATCATTTGGAAGAGTATGCATTATGCTACAAACATTGTTTTCTGAAGACCCCACATGGTGTAGAGCAGGGAACATAGAACGGTTAATTAAAAACAAATTAAATCTCTGTGACTTCCTAATCCATGTGATCGTCTAAGAGTTATTTAACCTCTCTGTTCCTTAAATTAATACCTATCTTCGAAGGTTGTAGTAAGAATTTTTATGAGATGACAGACGTAAAACACCTAGGAAAGGTTTTAGCACAGAAAATAACTTAGCAGATATTCATTTCTTCTTGCTTGACAGTCTCTCAGTAGGTAAATGAAACCTAAAATATAGCCAGAATGGCTTAATTACTTTAACCACTAGTAGGTTGGGAGATAGTCCCTAGAAGTATAAACTATTTCATTCAGTTAACAATCCTTTATGCTTCATCTGGTAAAAGCTTCTTTCTCCTTCTCTTTTAAGGCCTTTCTCATCAGCATATTACATCACAGGTTTTAAATAAAAGCTGCCATCTTAGATATCTAGTATTCTAGGTACATTGAATAGGCCAAAGCTAGAGAACACCACTTCCTTGGCTAAACTGATTGGCTTGGGATTAACCAAGGAAAATCAGGATCTTTCACTAGAATTTTTCAAATGGTTGCTGGAAATAGAGAAATAATTTCCTGTCTAAAGAAATATGAGTGTGGAACTTGGGTGGGAAAGTAATGTCCTCCACCAGAGGAGAAATCCAGTTGCAATAGAAAGGAGTGTGCTGACAAGCAAAAGGAAGCTTCAGCTACTCTTATTCTGCAGTGACGTTCTTGAAAATTAAAAAAATTCCTTTAAGATTCAGTGCAGATACTGCCTCCTCTAGGAAGTCTGTTATGATTCTGCCATGCTGGATGTAGGGCTCTATCTTCTGTCTTCACATAGAATCCTGTGACTACTTCCATCCTACGTCTGACCGCTTTATAATTGCTCTCCCTGTCATCACCACTAGTCCTTAAGAGTCAAGAAAGACTTGTTTTATCTTTTAATACTCAGTACTTCTCTTGGTACTGAAGGCAGCCTAGTTGCTGGGACACAGACATATAATTCTATTTTAACTAACACTTCTGATTTTAGTTGAGTTCTTTGTTGCCCAGCAGTCCACAGCTGTGCCACAATATTTGAAATTTCATCTTCATGTGTCTTTGTGGTTGTTTTGAATGCTCTGGTTGATATTTGATGACTTAAATACATATATGGCTTTATTTTAACATCTTTTTACTATCATCATAGGCAACTAGAAACCTTTCAGCAAAACAATCCTAAGGGGTTGGAAAAAAGGCAAACCAAAAACAAAAAAACTGTCTTTCTGCCCATCTATACACAAATGCTTTGTGTTTAATTTTGGCAAGGAAAACCACACTTCTATTTGAACGTTTACCTCATTTTTAAAAGTTACCCTGTTTGATTGTATTAATTATGAAAGTGTTTCAACCCACAAACAAAATATCACATGTTAAATGTCAAAGTTTGAGAAAAGAAAAGCCACAATCTTTTACATGTTTTAGTTCAAAAGGTTTTGCTATTTATTTATTTATTTAGACCCTTGAAGAATATACAAGGTTCTTAAATGAATTGAAATGAACCTAAAGTGAAATGATTCTCACACTCCCTAAACTTTCCTCCAGGAAACAATAATCAGAAGCCAAAGACTGAGGTGCCCACAGGCAAGAAGCAGTTGGAAAATAAATGGGAAATTTTTCTAAGAAGGGCAGAAATAGATTGTTTTGGCTTATCCCTTTCAAGGTTTTTACTAACTCTCCTTTAGAAAGTCATCGCTGAATTCTCAATACTTAACAAATGTCCTTCACAATTTGGGACTTTCTCTTAGATTCAATTTCCCAAAACTGCCTTTTAAGCCAATCCATGTTCAGTGCCACTGAGAGAGGATTTATGATCGACCTCTTCATTTGGGTTGCTCATCCAACCCCCCAAATCAGGGAACAATGGGACCTGCACTGATTTCAGAACCAGGGAGGCTTGTGTTCAAATCCAGTTCTCACTAAATCCAAGCTGTGATCTTTGGCACGTCTCAGTGTTCCTAACCCTTAATTTAACTGTATGAAAACTATGGCTATGTGATACAAACCTCTCAAGTTTGCTGCATGGAAAAATGAGATTTGTGTATAAGTACATGGTACAGTGCAGGACATGCAGAAGGTGCTTTAAAAAGGTAGTGGTTATTCAACAACATTATGACATCTTATATTTGTTTGTGCCAGGTATTGTGATGGGCACCGGTAAATAAGGGGTGAGGGCAAGTTATTTCCCTCTGAGAGGTAGCTTCTCTAAGGGACAGACCCATCAACAAGTAAACGAATGAATGAGGGAATAAATGAATGAATACCTACAGATTTTTAAAAATGAAGGGGAACAACAATGAAGAGAATGTTGGCAATGTAGGGGGAAAATATGATTTCGATAAGGCTTTCTGAATATGTGATATTTACATTGAAAGGTTCTAAGGATTGCTGTCTAGCCAGTGGAAGTCACCAAGGGAAAAAACTTCCAGGCAAGAAAGACACATGCAAAGGTCCTGGGGCTGGAATGGGCTTGGCTTTCAGGGAACTGAAAGGAAACTAGCATGAATGGAGATTAGAGAAAAACTGGATTTTGGAATAAGATTAGTTTAGAGGTGAGCAATAAAAAAACAGGAAGCAATGGCAAGAGTTTAAATTGGATCCGAAGAGCAATGGGGAAGGAAGTCTTAAAAGACTCAAGCAGAAGAGTTACTTGCTCTGAGTAATCTGGTGTGTTTTGAAAAGACTACATGAGGGCAAGTGTTGAGACGGGGACACCAGCCAAAACTTTATTAGAGTAGTCCAGTGGAGAAATGATAGTAACATTTACTAAAGTGGGAGTCATGGAAACGAGGACATTTGCACTGTCACATCACACAATTTTCTCCCTTATGGTGTTATGATTAAGAACATCAAGACACCCCATCAAAGCACCTACACTCAGCATTGGCTCACAGCATCCTCAAAGTTCCACTTCCTCTACTCTCTATATTTTATTTGCACATGTCTCTCTTGCTCTCTCTTAGATCAAAAGCTCCTGTGAAGTTGGAAGCTCCATCTTAAACCCATCTTGCTTGCCAATTCCCTCCATCCCTTCATTCCTATCCTAAGTACAAGCATATAACATTTGGATAACAGGCAAGAACATAGCCAAGATAAATAAGTGATGAATGTCACAATGGGCAGTTTGGAAGCTTAACAGTTCTCTCTGGTTCTCTTCCCCTCTAGAAAAGTATTGCCAGTCTCCTTCCTCTGAAATTTGAGGTGCCCTGACATCTTTCAGAATGCTACCCATACCAACAGTGCAGAAAAGTCTGCCTTGATTATCTGGTTTAGAAATAGTTTCTTTGAACATCTCATCATAATCAGAGGTGAATTCTGGCTCTGGCATTATTACTGGCCATAATTAGCTCTAGTTAAACCGCCCCTGTGCAGCCTGGCAGGCAGATCACCTACATCAATACAGCTACCGGCTTAAGCTTGCTCTGGGGAGACATTGTATGTGACAGACTTTATCTTCAGGGCAAACTGCCACCGAACGCAGTTGCAGAATCCATCTCTCTGTTTAGTTCAGCTAGAACTGTATTTGATTGGTGGGCCTTATGGTCGACTGTCAGAATAATAAGGATACTAATCATTTGTAATCACATGGCACCGTTCATCCAGGGATCTCTGAGGACTTTGCTGGAGTTAATTAATTTCGACCATGCCTCTGTGAGCTAGGTAAGTGTTATCATCCCCATTTTACAGATGAGGAGACTGACTAATGGAGAAATTAAGCAGCCTGCTCAAGGTCACTCAACAGAAAGATGAAAATTCAAAAAATGCCCCTGAGCCTGCTGAGCCCCTTTTGCCTTGTCAATTAAATACGTCAGCTCATCATTACATGCTGCTTCTTAAATGACCATGTTTTACTAATGTACACTGTTAGGTAGCTGCCATATTTCACCCAAGAGGTGGTCACCTTTCAATCAAGGAGAGAGTAATTCGGGTTTACCGCAACTGTGGTAGTAAATGCTAAGGGAAAATTAAGCTGCCTGTCTTCTATTATATCACTCACTCTTTGCCCTTAATGACTTCTTGCTTGGGAGGAAAATCTGGTCAGAAACTTTTGACTGGTTGCTTTGTATCTAAAGGTAATTGGGGGTAATTTTTGACATAGGAGGGAACTATTAGACAACCATACTTCTCAATAAGGGAGGAAAAACTGCCTTGTTATTAAAAAAATTACCAAACTCATTATTTTACTTCAGCACCAATAGAAAAGTGACTGAAATAAACATGGGAAATATTCCACATAATGAACCTGAAAGGAGATGAGAAACTTTGAAAGCTGAAAAAGTGTATCCAGGTAGAAATTTTTAAACCCTCCCTTTGGTCAGGGTGTGATCCAATTTTTGTTCTTTGCAGGATTACAGAGTTAATGGAAAGATGAAGGGCAGAGAAGCCAAGCCTGAGACAGATGTGAAGAAAGGGAAATTTGTTTTCAAGGCCCAGCCATGACCTTTTCTTTGCTTGCTTTCTTGCACGGTACCATGTGGCTGTGAGAATGTGGTGCTTAGGAATAGGAAAATATTTTGCCACTTTTATCTGAGTCACCTTGAGAAAGATTTTTTAATTTTCTAAATCCTTGTTTCCTCATCGGTAAATTTGGAATATAATCCACCTCGCAGGATTATAGAGAAGATGAAACGGAATAGCATGTGGAAGATTCTAGTCTTGTGCTTGGCAGGTAATAGACACTTAAGAAAAGGTAGATAATGCAATTACTGTTAGCAGCCTCTTTCTCTAATGCAAACATCCTCAATACCCTTCAAACCCTCAAAGTCACCTTAGCTATTCAATATGCTCGCTACCAGTTCAGTAAGAACTGACTCTCTCATATGCTGTCTCACTTCTCCTTCCCCCTCCCCGCTGCTTACTTACTCTTTAATCCATTCCTTGAATTCATTCACCAATCAGAGCCTCAGTTTCTTCCTCTGTTTGATGAGAAGGACCTTCCCTTCTGCCTACCTTATCTCACATGATTAATCTAAGAAACAGATGGATAAACAACTCAGTTGGCATTGTATACTCTGGCATGCCATCCATCAATTTTCAGTTTTCAAACATCACCACTATTATTTCTTAAGGCTTCACTAAGGGAAGAAATCTCAATTTAATTATTCACAGTAAGACATTAGTGATAAAGAGGAAATGGTTTACCCCTGCTAGGTAACACTGATTTATTTAATAGAGGCCTTTAGTGCCTTAATCCAAAATTGGAAATATTAGTGAGAATCCAAAGCAGAGGAAAGAACATGGAGGGGATTTACTGGCATGAGGGAACGCCTAAAATTACCTTGCATGTGTTTTGCCTTTAAAAAAGGATCGTCCGTTCTGGCACATTTTATGCCTGCAAACCCTTTGCACAGTATTCAAATGTGATCTTGAGAGAGAAATTGTAACAAAAAGGGGGTTGATTATCGGGTCATCAAACAGTCAGTATTTCATTTTCCTCTCTTCTGTCTCTGCTTCTAATACTGAGGTTTCCTTGTTTGACAACCTCAATTTAAACTTTTTTTCCCTCATGGCTAAGAAGAGTTTTCTGCTGCAAGTGTTAATTGTCCTGATAAGGATGCCTGTCCTCTTAATTTGAACAGTGGCTGTGCTAAATGATGCAAAATATCCAAAGATCTACAGTTATACCCCCCCAATAGGAAATGTTATTATGAAAAGGTCTTCTGCTTTTCGTATAAAATTCCCTGCTAACTGTTTTAGTGGTGAAAAAGTAAGCCCAATACAAATACAAAATCCAAGTGCCAAAAAGCAAATAAAATGATTAGAAGATCCTGGCACTGATTTGCAATGATGTGCTGAAATATGCCAAGTCATGTTCAGGAAGAACGTTAGGTTGTTGCTGTAAATGGGACCTATGGATCAGCTAAAGCAGTAGAGTCTAATCACTAGTATTAATTGTAGCAAGAGTATATTAATCTCTCCTATCGGCAAGCAGGTATAATATTGGCCTTTCCTTTCAAAGATAGCTCTAATGCTATTATTTACTATACCAGCCATTTTATTCTGCAGTACTAGTCACAAAATGATTAGCACAACGATGTCCCATGCTGCACTTTCAAAATTCTTTTGAATTCCATTGGGCACAATGATGGTCATGCCCTTCAGCTGCAAAGCATCAGTATCAATGCATTAAAAATGTAAGGAAGAAAATAAACACCAGCCTAGCTAAGACGATCAGCTGAAATAATGATGATCAATGAGGTAAAAGATATCTCACATTTGTCCATCCATCTGTCCATCCATCCATCCCAATCATCCTGCTCCCCTACCATCACCAGCAGCATGCATTGAAGAATATCCATTGATAGTAGAAGCAGGATTCCCAAGGGAGGTCAGGTGTGGCAAAGATAGTTTGCACCCAATAAATCTCAGGCATTCTAATACATTTCTCATATCAGGGCATTAAGGCTTGTGAACTGTGAGAGAAAGTGACATCTGTCACTTCAAGGGCAAGGCAAAAAGTAAGTATCCGTATGTCTCCTTTACCTCTCTCTTCTCCTGTTAGAACAATTTTGGAGGCCATGTGTTGCAAATAGCATATCCACACAGTGGCTGAAGACCACCTAGCCCACATCAGCTTCAAGTAAGGAAGAAGGAGACCCTTTCGTTGTATTAAGCTGCTGGATTGTGAGGCTTTGTCTATTGGAGCAACTAGTGTTAATCTTCCTGAAACATAAGATCCAAGCATTATCATAACGTGTTCAGTGACTCTGGGCAAGTCACTCAGAGTCTTGAGGTCTATTTTTTTCACAGATAAAACAAGGAATACCCTTATTTCTAGCATTCTATAGTTTGCAATATGTTTCTTGAGTATATTGGGGGAAAGGCATTTAATTATTGGATTTCATCTATAACTTTCTCTTACTCTACAGCCAGAATATATTGCCCCACCATTAACATTCTTACAGTTTCTATGCATAACTCTCCTATAATATTTACCCCACTGTATTGTATTTGTTCATACATCTCTCTGTGTTTTGTTTTTGTTATTGTCTTACATAGAACGGTGAGCTCTTCTGGGACGGGAATTGTTTTTTTGATCACTTTATCACCAGTGAGAGAATGCTTAGCAATCAATATTTTTTTGTTGTTGTTGGAATGTAATTATGAATCTTGGAAAGAAAGCTTGCAATAGCTTGTTGTCTCTTTCCTGCCACCACTAGGGGAAGATTACCATATAGGATATATGCATGCAAAGGAGGGACAGAGGATGAGAGATAGACAGAATGAAAAAGGAATTGAGAATACTAGGGAAGAGAACAAGAATAACTTATTGATGTCAAAGGGGACACAGAGAAGGTATGAGCGAGTTAAGCCAGAGAACATAGTGAAAAGTCCAGGTCAGAGCCCAAAGACCATCTCTAGCAGAGCACCTAATCATTTTTGAAGGAGAAAATGAAATGTGACTGAGAATTGGGAGTTCAGAGACAGGATGATCATACATACAATATCTTTTCCTTTTAAGCAGGGACGTACCATTGCTGGGACTTAGAGGGAATGAAACTTTGAGATCTGATGGCAGGGCCTCAACTCTCCAGATGTCTGGGGCCAAGAAATACAAGGCAGGGTGAATTGGTCAGGATGCTGGTGACAGTTTCAAACTTGTTTGACAAGTAGAACAAGACAGGATGATATGACTAGATGCCAAGTGGAGTATCAAGACTCTGGTATTGTCTCAACTAATATAATGAGGGAAAGAAAACATTCCACTCTCTCTATTGCTAGAAATGTCCAACCCAAAGTGGGAATCTCAACAAAGCAACCACTACTCCTCAGCATGTCACCAGGATTCTCAGAAGGCTGTTTATTGTAACACCGGTTAGCAATTGGTCTTTGCCTGATTGTTCTCTACCAGCAAAGCAAGGAGCCTCAGTTTTTCACCATGAAAGAATCTTCCCTATCTCTGAAACTTGTTCTTGATACACCAAAGTATCTTGGGGTTCAGATATCCCCAATCTGGGGAAAGTGACAAAGCTAGGACAACAACACATGATGACTGCAATCTGCCTGACCCTTTATCAAATCCCACCCAGATTGGGGTGTGGGCAAGCCTGACCAAGGTGCCAGCTACAAAGAACTACATTCAGGCTGGGGATTAAATTGCAAGCTGCCAGAAAACTAATAAATAAGCAAAGAGCTAAAGAATATTAGAGGCAAAGTTTTTAGGGAGTGTTGAGAGTCAAGTGTAAGCCCTGAATCTAAAAGGCAGCATCATAGGCAAAATAAAGAATGAAGTCAAAGATCAAGGCACAGGTGGCCCTGGAATAAATGAGAGGAGATGAAGAGTAAGGAAGAGTGAGGGGTTGATGTTTCTATGCCAGTGTTTTCCAACGTTGGGAAGTAAACTTCAAACGGTTCTATAACCTAGTTCATATACATGCTGTCCTTTCTTAGGACTAGAGCTCCAAAAACCACGTCCCTGAAAAGTTCTGTATCTAAATTCCTTCCTTAGGTTCTTGCTATATTTATTTATTTATAGGCCTAAGAAGGCCTCTTAAAGAATGGAATCCCCCATTTTGGATTTCACAAACCCAGGTTTTCATCCTCCTTGTGAGTCATCCAACAGGGATTGTCTACCTGATGGTCTCTCTACTAGATGCTCTTATTTCCCTACCTGTCTCTTTCATGTTTCTTTGCATTAATTTCCTGGATTTCTTAACCCTCTCTACTTTCTCCGGGACCACTGTGTTTCTAGGTCCAGAAATTCTCTCTTGAATGCAGCTAAGTCAGTGTGCATCCTGTCCCCAGGCACTGACTCTAATTTCTTGGTTTCTAGCTGAGTTCCAAGTTCCAAATCTGATTGCTGCAGTCAATTAAGATTGCTAATTGTATAACATCAATGTATGTGGTATCCAACCAGTCTAACTAAGTTATTAGTTGATTTTGCCTGCTTTCTCCATAATTAAAAAAAAAATTTTGCATTTCTTTAACCAGTATTACTAGCATAATTACTTTTTTTTTTTTAATTAAGGAAGAAAAATCTCCAGTTCACCAGTTCCCTGATTTCTCCTATTGTCTCTTAACTGGGGAACATGTTTGACCAAGGGAAATGATACAGTGATGACTGCATCCATCATAATGCATTCCGTGGTAAGAGTCTAAATGCCGTGTAATCAAAGGATCTCCATGTACTATCTGAACAAATTGGAGTTTGTTAGCAGGAAAGAAAGGGGGAATGACTGATGTATATGCAATGGACTTTGTCTGCATATTTTTATTTATGACAACATCATCAAATTAATTGAAAAAAGAAAACTCTGAAAATTAGAATTGTCCAACGATCCAACGGAGTCCTGAGTTCTTGCTCTGGAAATGTCCCAGCAGAAGTCAGTTGACCACCTGAAAGTATAATGTAAATGGGAAGCTGAGATAGACCTTAATATTCCTGCCCCACATAGCAGATAAAGTCCCTAAGCATCTGGGGAAAATCATGAAAACATTGGAAGTGAAGGTAACTGAAAAAAAGGAAAACTTTCAAAAGCACACTTGGCTCCCTCCACAACTTTCTGGGACCTGTGAACAGATGGCCCCTATTGATTATGTCATAGACTGTTGCTTCCTCCAATTTCCATTCTCACATTCCTACTTTAGTAAGGAAACTGCTAAGTTTTAATTGTACATATGGCTGCCCAGCTGATGACTACAGTTCCCAGCTTCCCTTGCAGCTGGTATGACCATGCTGAGTTTTCTATAAAGGAATGTTTTAAACTTCCTGTGAGTGGCCTTAAAGGCAGCAGATTTGCTGTCCTTATGCCCTTCATTCTCCCTCTTCTTGCCTGAAATGTAGACATGGATGGAAAATGATCTTGGATGATTTCAGAAAAGGCAAAAAAACACAGAGCAAGCAAACAGAAAGTTTTGTTCCCCAAGACTGGGGTCACTAAATAAGTCTGTGTTGCTTATGCAGAGATTGTTGCATGAAAGTGATATACACTTCTTCCTTGTTTAAGCCACCATTATTTTTGTCTGTTACACTGGGCAGATGTTTATCCTAATAAAACTATGGCTCTTCTCCATTTCAAGCAGTAGCTTTTGCAAACTTTTGCCAGGTATCTAATAGCACAAGCCCAATCTTAACCTCTTTCACTCTCTGTAAATGGCCTCATATCTTACTTTTTGCTGACAATTCTGACAATTAAGAGAAATTTTCTGAAAATTTTTAACCCTCCAATCCACAAATCTATCTGCATCAATATCTATTTTGATCTAGACCCTCCTGCCATCACAGACCTAGGGGCACAGAGCAAGATTTCTCAAGGACATTATTCTATTCTTTTTTTTTTCATATAATGTTAACATTATTCTCATTGTTGTTATATTGCATTGACATTAATATATATTCAAGTCCTCCAACTGTGTGTGTGTGTGTGTGTGTGTGTGTGTGTGTGTGTGTGCAGTTGGAAAACAGAGATGGAAGTGAGGAGAGAGCGATTGAAGTGCATTCCGTATCTTAGACTTCATGATTTTCATCATAAATATCTAGGAAAACACAGAAAGACATGAGAGTGCATAATAAACTAAGAAACTAAGATTGACAACTAATTTACTGCCAAAATCTTAGAGGAATTTCCTCTAATTATAATATTTATGGAGTGGAAAAGAGAAAAACAATTGTCAGATGACATTAACATATACCTTGTCACTTGCAGATCAAAACTGCCAACGTGAAGGACAATGCAGAGGCTCATCAACACACTTGCCTATGCCTTGGCTCAGAAAAGCAGAATCTGTGACAACCACCAACCACCAGATATATTGTATAGCTACAGCCCTATCAAATAGAACATGGAACATGGATTCTAAAGTACCTGTGTATGTGTGTTTGTGAGTGATGTGTGTATCATATGAGAAGGATTAAACAGACACACACACACATGCACACATACGTATATTCCACTTCAGATTTCAGATTCCCCAGTTTTGACATCTTCTAAATAATTTCAGGGATTACAATTTTCAGGAATCCTACACACCCATTGGCAGAGAAGTTAAGCTGTAGCGTATTTTCATCTTAGAATAGAACATGAAAAGAAAAAAAAATGCATGTTAGTGGAACTCCAAGTTTTGCTTTTATTGTTTCAGGAAATGGAAGGACCTCTCGCTACTTTCAATCATCTATAAATACATGTTCCTCCCAGTAATAATAATAGCAAACATTTATCAGATGCTAAATACAGAGCACTCACTGCAAGCCAGGTGGCCTGGATTCTAATGCCATTTTTACACCTTACAAGCTATGTAACCTTGGGCAAATTGCTTAATTTGTTTCTACCTCAATTTCTTCACCTATAAAATGAGTATAAAATAGTTGGGACAATTCTGTGAGTTAATGTTTGAAGTACTTCAGAACAATATAGCTTTGATATCAGTATCAATTCTCATATGATGCAATAAGGCATGTGCTATTATAGTGTCCATTACACAGGTAGAGTAAAGTAGGTCTTGTAGAGGTTAAATGACTCTTCTAAAAATTGGTAGACCCAGAATTTGAATGCACCGTTTTCATGTACACAGTACATTTAATATCCTAATTACTACAGTATGTTGCCTCCTCACAGCAAGTCAAGTATACCTCAAGAATAGATGTTAAATACCTCAACCCCATCATTGACCACTAGACACCATAAATTTGACATTGAGGCATAAATATCAACCAACTTTTTGCTCCAGATCTGGGAAGAAGACTTTAACAGTAATCTAGGGCTGAGTGGAAGGAAATGATAGTCCTCAGTCAACCATTGATAGTTACCCCTTTGTTTAAAGATAACAACACTGAAAACAGAAAAATAAATGGTTCCAATGAAAATATTGTGCACATTAAAAGGAAGAAAGAGTGATCAAGATGCAGCAAAAGAACAGTTTAAAAACTCACTAAAGGAAACAGAAATTGCTGAAATTGTCTGCTTTGTAATCTTAATAGAAATGAAAACTACAGCCTCTGAATAAAGAGATGAAAGATGAGATTATATGAAAATAAGTTGAGATAAGAAGGGAGTTGGCTGAGAGGCAGGTAGAAATAAAAACAGGAGTTTGACATGATAAAGAAAGATTTTAAGGAGATTAAAAATGCAATAATAGAATAGAAATCTGCATTAAAAGCAATAAAGAGCAGAATTAACACTATAGAATTAGTGATAAGTTTAAAACCTAGAATCTGCAGAAAAAATGCAGAATGAGGAAAAACTAAAGATGCAGACATTGCTGGTAAGGACAAAGAACAAAGAGAGAAGCGTCCAATGTGGGGATTTTTTAGAAGCACACATGACAACAGAAGCAATTAGTAAAGCTACTTTTGAAGAAACGTATATAACATCTATATTCAATGAGTTTACAGATCAAAAAGGATTACTTACAACATGAGTTATACATGGCTGTCATTTTTGTTTTGAATGTATTTATAGATCAGTGTTACTGCTTATTACATGAGTATAATATGCACATTGAGGAAAAAACTAAAAAATGCAGATAAATAAAATATTTTTAAAGTTGCCTACAACCCTTTTACATAAATATTACTAGCTCTATTCTGTGTATTATTTCAGACTATACATGAAAATTAATTATATCATACAAACATATAAAACGTACATAATATTTTATAACATATCTGTATCCATATCTGTGCTATATATTTCATAATCATTTAATCATAGTTAATACTACTCTCAGATTACATTAGGATAAGGTGAGTTAAAGTACACAGAACTTAGAAAAATGCTTAGTACACAATAAGAATTATATAAGTAGTGATATTTTTTGTCAATGAGAAAACAGTTAAAAATTCATGCAATCCATAAAATTATGAATAAAAATTTAATCACCCCAAATTTCTTTGAGAAATAAACTGTCATCACTTTGAAAATGTTTTTCCAGGTATCTCTTTATACAAATGGAAACCAGTTAATATAGATGAACTATGAATCTGGCCAAAAGTAAACATAGAAATATAGATAAATATAGATAAATTGTTACATAAATTAATCACATAGCCAGTGCTATATTGATATCTACTTTTTCACTTAGCAATGTATTGGACACATTTTTATGTCAATTAATAGAGATTTATTTTATCATGTTGATTCCATCAGATTATCTTGTATGACTATGCCATAATTTATTTAATGCATTGACTACTGATGAGCACTTGGATTACTTTTAAACCTCTCTGTGGCTTAGTTTTCTCATCTGTATAATGGGGGTAGTTAATACTACTCTCAGATTACATTAGGATAATGCGAGTTAATAAGTGTACGGAACTTAGAAAAATGCTTAGTACACAGTAAGAATTATATAAGTATGTGATATTATTTTAATTAATATTGTATTTAGATTGTACATTCTTTTTTCAATCATAAATATAACTATGAGGAAGAAAAATCTTTATGTGTACATTTTTATAAATTAGTTCATCTTTATTCTAGGTAGTGCCAGAATCAGATTTAAATGTTAAGTTTTTCCCAGGGTCTTTATTATTTTTGTTATTCTTGGAAATGAAATTTTTCTTCATTTTGTTTTCTAGTTGGCTACTATTAGATATGTAAAAATCTGTTGCATTTATATTTAACTTTGTAATCAGTCTCCTTTTCTCCTTACTTAATTTTCTTAATAGAATTTCCTAATATTTTATTTATGGGTCTTCATTTAATCATATTTACTTATCTCATTAAGTATAATCTTTTTATTGTTTTAGTAATATATCTGCACATTATTATATTATATTATAAAAAGCATAAGGAATATAACACCAAATTCCCTCCAAATAATCTTACTTGCCAGAAATAATATTTGGTGAGGCCTCCATGCATATAAGACTCATGTTTTTTAATCTATTTAAATAGACATGGTAGAGGTAGACAGATACATATACAACAAGACATGCTAATATTCTAGTATTAAATTTATAAGGACTTTAATTTTACCTGAATTTAAAGAGTATTAAAGAAAATGTAGTCAATCTAAAGGAATTAATATATTTTACTTAAAAAGTTTTTTACTTGATTTTTAAATTATGAGATATTGAATCCTTTAAATTTGTCTGGGTTTAAGGCAAGAAATATTGAAAACATTAAGAAGCTAAGTCATGAAGAATTTAAGCTCATGTTCAACATAGACAACCTTGAATTATTCCTTGTTGTCAAATATGAAATAGACTCATACATTTCCTCATATTTTAACCCTCCCTTAATTATTCTTTTTGATGCACATATTTTATTTCAAATTTTCTACAATTTATATTATGCTCTGTAACCATAGTCATCCCAGTCAGTCTTATTTCTACATTGAAATAGATTTAATGATTTATGGATATTTGTCCTACTTTTGGGCTCTTATTTTAATCCACCTCTTGGTTAGCATTCAGTAGATTTTTTCAAAGGAGAAATTATGGATTCCATTTTCTCTGAGTTTTTTCAAGTTTATATGTTCTTTTGTCCTGTATGTCTATTGTCCTGTCTGCTTCAGTATATCTTGGTTCGGTATGACAATTTTAGGTAATACTTTCTTTTCCTTAGAATTCTGTATATTTTACTATAGTTTTCTAAGAAGCCTGAAGCTCATTTAAAGTTTTTATCCTAGAAAGTAGACTTGATTTTTCTATATGAATGCTTGAGGAAATCTTTCCTTATGATTAAAATTTAGCACTAAATCAAGATATAGTTAGATGCATATTCGTCTTTTTCAATTCTCCTAATACATGGTGTGCATTTTTATTTTTCCATATAAATTGGAGAATATGCTTACAAAGTAGCTAAAATGTGAGATTACAGAAAAATTTATAGCATTAGTCATCCCATCCATGGAATACTGTTGATCACCATAGTAGTTTTGTGAATTTTTTGTTATTTCTTAGATTCAGAATAGTTTTTAATCAACACATGAATTGCATTTATTTTTTTAGTGTACTGTAAGCTGATTTTTAGATTACTTTAAATTGATCATATATACGATAAACTTATTAAACTTTCTCATTTGATAGAGTTATTTGCTACTTCTTTCTTCTATGTAGATGATCAGATCTTCCACAAATAATGGTAGTTTGAGATTTTCCCTTTCACTCCCTACACGTTATTTCTTTTAATTTTCTAAGAAATTCCCCAGGACATCCTGTACTATGTTTGTTTGTTTCTTTTAATTGATTGACTATATTGAAGTACATTTTTATCTCTCAACATAACTTTTTCTTTCTTTTTTTTTTTTTTTTGGCTGCCTTGGGTCTTCATTGCTGCGCCCAGGCTTTCTCTAGTTGCAGGGAGCAAGGGCTACTCTTCACTGCGGTGCACAGGCTTCTCATTGCGGTGGCTTCTCTTGTTGCGGAGCATGGGCTCTAGATGTGTGGGCTTTAGTAGTTGTGGCACGTGGGCTCAGTATTTGTGGCTCACAGGCCCTAGAGCGCAGGCTCAGTAGTTGTGGCGTATGGGCTAAGTTGCTCTGCAGCATGTGGGATCTTCCTAGACCAGGGGTTGAACCCATGTCTCCTGCATTGGCAGGCAGATTCTTAACCACTGTGCCACCAGCAAAGTCCCGTTCTGTACTACATTTTTAAAAAAATGTAATAGTGAGTTTTGTTGCCTTATAGAAACTGTATTTAAATTTCTCTGTCATATTTTTACCATTTGTAGTGAATGCTATTGTGTACTGGTCAGAACCTCTCCTTCAATACTGAAACTCTCATTCTCCAGCTGCTGGCATATCAACAGCTCTCATCCAAGTCCCTCCAAAACTTGACCTTGGCTGAGGAGACCCTCCTTGCACAAGATCACAGTCCTTTCCCAGGGACCCACTACAGCTAACGATGGGTAGATTTGGTTATATAGAATTATCGCCATCTTGTTTCAAATGAGCTTAACTCTGAATGGCTGTACCCAGGCTGCTTACAGGATTAGGTGAGGCCTTTGTTACAGTTTCATAGCAGTTGATCTCCTCTTGCCCAATGCTGCTTTCTTCACTCTCCTCAAACCCCAGTATTGTTCATCAGAGCACTCCTCAATAAACTTTCTAAAAGGAAATGTCTGTCTCAGGGTCTGTTTATCATCAGTCACACTAAGATAGCAAGTGACCTTAAGTTTTCAGTTTAGTAAGGATTTTTTAATCATGAATACATGTTAAAATCTGTTAAATATCTTTCTTCATCTATTCATATAATCATTTGATTTTTCTCCTATATAAATGTAATATGTTACCATATTGGTAGACTTTCTGATGTTAAGCCAACCTTGCATTCCAGGGATAAACCTAACTTAGGGATCATAATATATTTTATAAAACTCATTGGATTTGTTTATATGTAACATAATATATAATCATATATATGTAGATTTTAAAAATCTATATTCACAAGTAAAGTGAGCCTATCAATTCCTTTTCTTGTACTGTCCTTAATTAAATTTGTAATAAAACTATACAAGACATTAAATTAGCTGTAAGTTTGGGCTATAATATTAATCAGAATAGGTGAGACTAAACTGTAAAAAAAATTATCAGTGTCTTAAATGTAGCATTTTATTTCTTTCTTATGCAAATTAATGAGAAATGTTACAGCTCCCAACATTTCTCTATTGGAATTGTGCTCCATGTAGTGCTCTTTGATTTTGCTGCTCTGCCATCCACATGTGAGACTTCTTCACTGCCAAGCCTGAAAGTGACAGGTGTCACTTCTGTTCACAGTCTATTGGCGAACTGGTCACATGATCCCATCTAATTATAATGAGGACTAGAAAGTAGAGAATTCTGTGCCTACAAAAGAGAGGGGAGCTAAATGTTAATGAGAACCATTTCATTTTGTTTTATATAAGACTTATGTATTTCTCCTTAAAAATAAATTTAAAATAAGTGGGAGATGGTTGGTGCCTGGTAACTATTTCAATTGAAAGTATATTATAAACTAAAAAACAAAAGGTTGGAAGACAATATGTGGCTATAATCTTTCAACTGAATAGGAAGAGATAGTGGGATTTGGAGAGGAGAGGAGGTTAAAAAAAAAGGAAGTAGGAGGAGTAAGTGCCTAAGTGAGAAGGAAAGGGAAGGGGAGAGAAAAATAGAGCGTCCAGAAGGGTTAGGAGCAAGTTTCAGTCCCTTGGTGCCTTGGTCAATGTCTGGATTTACCTCTGATAAACATATAACTTAGATCAAGTTACCTGACCTCAGTTTGTCTTAGTTTCTTAATTTGCAAAATGAAAATAATAATAGTGCATCTCTACCAAGGTTGTTTTGAAGTCTAAATGAGTTAGTATGTGTAACACATCACTTAGATTGATGCCCAGGACATAATGAACACTAAAAATTATGAACTTTTATTTCAAAGAGGAAGAAACTAGACATAAACATGTATAAGAAGTAGAATGTTTGGCTGTGGAATTATGTTTACTGGTTAGGAATTCAGACTCTGAGCCAGACTGCCTGGGTTGAAATCCTACTTTTGCCTTTTAGGGGCTTTCTGTCATGGAATAGATTACTAACTTTTCTGTGTCTCGGTTTCACATCTTTCAATTGGAATAACAACAATCACTGCCTCAGAGAATTAACTGAGTTAATAAATATTTAGTTTTGAACACAGTGCTGGGCTCATAGTAGGAGCTACAAAAGGACCCCCTCACACCTAAGCAGTTTTTTTCTGAGGATAGAGCAAAGTTTATTAACTCTATTTTGTATGTGGTGGGGAGTGTCTGCACATGTTTTGAGAATTTTAATTGGGTTATGTAGTGACCCTTTCAAACTTTAGCAAAACTGCATCACAATGTAAACATTTGTGTTCTTTTTTTTTTTTTTTGGTAAAAGGTAAAAGGTTGATCTATATAACAGCTTCTCATTATTAAGTGGTTTCTTCTTCATAACTCATAAATTCTTTTTGCAATTTGGACTTCCTTATTTTTAAGCAAATATTTATTCACTTGCTTCTTTCTTACTTCTCTAGAGAATTTTGTCATTCAAAACTTAAAGGCCTAAAGGGGGAGTGTCAAACTCCTATGTTTCTCTATAGTTCAGTTAAAAGTTTACAGTGAGAAAGGAGACATTCAGACCCACGTCTGTTATGTAAGATCCAAATAACACCTAGAAATCATGTAGCCTGAACTCAGGATGACTTTTCTGACCAGGAAAAATGCACTTTACATTCAAATTTTGTGCTGGTTCCTGTAACTTCTTCATTCCAAGGAAAGTTCTATTAAATCATTGACATAATTCTTTAGTAAACCACCGCAGACCTCTGTTATTTAATTTTGCCTATTTGTGTGTCTGGTACTATTCTGGAATCTGGGAATATAACGTTGGACAGCAATAACAAGGTCTATGTCTTCATGAAGCCAGCAAGTCACTGAGAAAAAGGCAACCAAACAAATAGAGCAATGCAGAATTATATGTACTGAAAATGTAAAAAAAATAAATTAATGTCTCATATACACACACACTCACTTTTAAACTCATAAACTATAAAATAAATCAATTTAAAAATGAAATATCATTACCTATCAAATTGCACTTTAAAACTAATAATAATATGATTATTCATATACTCAAAGAAAGGAAATCAACCTAAATATCCAAAAAGGGAGAACTGTTCCAATGAATTATGGTGCCCTCACACAATGAAAGATTATTCAGTCCTCTGCTCTGAGGGAACATGAGATTAAGTAGTCACAGGATTCTACCCTCTGGGCATATCAATAGTAGCATTATGAATTGGATATCATTTCAGCACATTTAAGACTGAAACAAGAAATAGATCTCCACAGTTAGCCGCCTTGAGTCGCCTGATCCTATTTATAAGGCTCTTGAACATTAAATGGCTCTTTGAAAACAGTCTTCTCATACCTTAAGTGCAGCTTGAATCAGAAACACATATATTTTGTAGGTATTTGAATCACAAAAATGATTGAGTTTTTGTCAGTTTAAGAGGGATTATCAACTCTGCATATCATATCTTTGAAATGTCAGTGGACTCCTACAGGATTTTTACTGGAAGAAGCATACGCTTTATTGTCAGATGCAACTTGGTTTGCATCTCAGCTTTACCAATGCAGCATTACCTTTGCAAGTTTCCTACATTCTCTTTAGTGCATCTTACTTACCTGTAAAATGGGGATTACAGTGAATGGTTTGAAAGTATTGAATGGGTTCAGGTTTATAGAGCATCTAGAACTGTAATTTGGCTCATAGTTAACATTTTAAGAATGATTTCATTTCTGCTTTTCTTCTTCCTTTGTTGCTTCCATATGCCAGTTGGGAAAACCTAAAGATTCTTAGCTCTGGTGGGGAAATTAAGTCTTTAAGGAAGAAGAAAAGGAACCCTGAGTGGGAGGGTTGCATTTTACAGTAGCAGAGAATATTGGACCTGCGTTAACTTTAGAACCAAGTCTTATTGAAAATAGAACTCAAACTAGTCCACAGAACTGGCTGGGGATGAGGAAATTCCTAGTAATTAATCAGAGTCAGAGGCAAATAGAATTGGGCAGAGACAAGTTGTGGTTCAGACCAAATGGGTGATCGAGTGTCATAACAAAGTCAGACAGAAACTGAGACTCCAAACTTTTCATTCACATAGTCTGAAGTTGAAGAAAGGATTCTAGTCTTTCTCCAAGTATGGTAGGGACTCAGGCCACTGGTGACATATGATATTATTTTTGGTGATACAGCAATAATTTTAAATTAATAGTTACTTTCTATAGGTCAAAGAAAATGGTTTTATAAACAATGTAAATTTTCTTTTATAATAAATTGATATAATTCTTTAAAAGTAAATTGACTTTAGAAAAAAATTTAAAATAAATAATAGTACAGATGGTACTCAGATACGACTAAAGTAGTACAGGTAGTATATCCAAATGTCTAAAGTTTGGGAGCCACGATTCCAGACAAAGTCAAGAAAGAGGGCTTGTCTTAGTCCACTTGGGTTGCTATGACAAAATAACATAATTGAGTTTCTTCTAAGTAACAAACATTTAATTCTCAGAGTATTGGAGGCTGGGAAATCCAAGATCAAGGTGCCATCAGATTCAGTGCCTGGTGATGGCCTGCTTCACTGACAGCTCTTTTCCTTCCCACTGTAACCCCACATGGTGGAATGGGTAGGGGAGCTTTCTCTGGTCACTTCTGTAAAGTGACCAGAGATTCCATTTGTGAGGGGGACCTAATCACGTTCCAAAGACTGTACATCCTAAATACCATCACCACCGGAGTTAAGTTTCAGCATATGAATTTTGGCGGGGGGGCATAAACATTCAGACCGTAGGAGGGTTTAAGAGGTAAAGCAGTAAGATATCCCTAAGCCAGCATTGTGTGTGAGCTGCTAGGCATTTATTGCTCTGAAAGTTACTTAACTGCTCCTGATTTAGACCCCAGCGTAGTGTCATGTACACAATATATATCTAGTGATTGTTACTTCCCTTCTCAGTCTTTTGACTGTTGCCCACTCCTCGTCATTTGGAAACCCTTCCCATTGTGATTAGACCCTCTCATCCTGTCTGTCAAAAGGGCTGTGATGAGAGGTTGAATTCCATGTCTCTCCCTGGTCCTGAGTGCCTGGGCCTCGACAATTCAGAGAAAGGTCAAGCTTGGTCAGAGACTTTTCCCAATTGTACACTTTACTAAACTTTAAAGTAGGACAGGCAATTCTCTACCTCAATCTTAGACTATTAGTCAGCAAAATCTTAAAGAAAATCCATGATAGCAGGACCTTTCCATTTGAAGAATGGGGAAGTCAAACCAGCCTGAATATCTTCCATTCTAGTTGAGAGCAACATTAAGTACTGCCTGGCAAATGATAACCACTGAGAGAGACACTGTTACAGCCTGGAGATCCGAGAGTGAAAAGCAAATGCAGGGATGTAGCTTCTGCTGGTGTTTGGAAGTCAAACACTCCAGATACAATTGGACACATGAGCATATCTAGAACCCAAGAAATCAACATGACTAATGACAGAGAGGGGGCATTTAAAAATGCTATGGCCTCTTATCAAGTGCATGAGGGCCTGGGCTAGGGAAAAACAACACCCAGAGCATGCAGTTCAACAGATGAAATCAGATTATTTAGGTCTTTATTAACCAGACTTCAGGGATATAAACCGTGGGAAGGAATAAGTTATGTTTTCAGTGTTACTACAATTAAAAAGCGCTTTTCTAGAATAAATGACAAAGGAAGATACTGTCAATTAAATAACTATTATGGGCTAAGTGTTTTACTCACATTATATTATTTTATTTACTTATTCATTTAATAAATATTTATTGAGCATCTAATATATTGTTGTTACAAGCCAGGGAATATTAAAGTGAGGAAGACAACATCTTTCTTCTCAGGGAACTCAGATCTCAGTGAAATAGATAACAAGTAAAGTAATAAATATGCGATGTAATTTAAGATATAAATAAGTACTATGAAGAAAAATAAAGCAGGTAAGGATTAAAGAGTGACTGAGAAGACAGGCTATTGGACAAAAAGTGACCAGGAAGACCTTGTGACCAAGTGCACTGGAGCTTACAACTGAAGGGAATCACAAGTTAAATAAAAATGCAAGGACAGTTCCAGCAATGGGAGGAGCACATGCTCAGGACTTCAGGCAGGAGTGGGTTTGACCCATCCAAGCAAGAGCAAAGAGGCCAGTGTGGTTGGAGCTGAGTGAGTGAGGAAGGAAAGGTTAGAAAGAAGCAACCACGGAGAAAGCCAAAGATCCCAGCAGGAACAATGATCATCTCACCCTTGCAGTACTCTGACAAGGGAGGCTTTCTGACCCTAGATTCTAAGATGCAGGAAGCTGGGAAGAAGGTCTCAAAGTTATTAATATACTATATTATATATATCATTAATATTATAGCATAGTATAATAATTATGTAATAATATAATACTATTATTATAATTATTATAATTATATTAATACTGCTATTATACTAATATAATAATAGTATTATATAATTATTATACTAATATAATATTATTATATAATTATTATACTAATATAATAATAGTATTATATAATTATTATATTATAATAAAATTTTATTAATATTATAATATAAAATATTAGTATATTATAGTATATAGTATGCTATTATAGTATATATATTATATAATTATATACAATATATTTTAATTGTAGTATATAATATATATAATTTTGCATTAAGGAATACTGATACCCAAAGAGACTAAATGATATGTGTAGATCAGGTAGCATCAATGCATGAGATCTGCATTTCTAGAAAGTCTTACTCTCTGGAAAATCACTAGAAGATATATTAAGGGTGTTTATGTACATGATTTTATTTATTGATGAATCATTGAAGTGCAAGTAATAGCCCATAAACACAGGAATCAAAATACATCATGGTCTTTATATCACAAAGAATAAACCTTAATACATACAATTTTTAAAAAACTCTAGGATTCTGAAGTATCCTAGAATGGCATGAAGAATGTGACAAAACAATCTAATTACAAATGTATAAAACAACCTCACTGAAGGGATGAGGGGAAAAGATGCTAATCTAATCTAAGTAACTTTGGAAGTGCATGGAGTCTCCAAGTTTAAAGGCAAAAGAAATCATACATAAGCTCTGTACTCTAGTTAACATTATTTCCCATGGGGGTATGGGTTAACAGCTCTGATACCTCAATACATATATACTTGAACAATTAAATAAATGGATGGCAGATGGTGGGAGCCAGGTTTCTCACTGTTGGACTGGGAGGTTATAGGTGGGCAAGAAGAAAAGACGAGAATGATCTATGTTGTAAAGGATTACAGTCAGAGACATCAGTATGAATTTGTGTTTAGCTTAATATAGATACAGATGGTTAGACATAGAAATATTTATAGCTATTTGTGTATACACAAGTTAATATACACAAACATACATTTCCTCATTCTGGCAGCTGAGCTTGCCTAGAAACAACTGCATTCCAGTAGCAAGAAGTACATCTAGAACCCAGATCTTGGTTTCTACTACTATTCTCCAATAATTGGAGCCAGAATTCCTTGGAGAAATGTTTGCTTCTCCAAGGGCAGGAAGTATATAAGACGGACATATGGTAGTGACAGAAATTAAACACACACACAGTGATCAACGATGGGGACATGTGAAAGGGATCCAAGAGCCCAGTGAAAGAACTCCTATTGGACTAAGATGGAACAATTTGAACAACAAAATAAATAAAGTAATAGTGGATTATAACTTAAAGTATAAAATAAATACCATGGGTCTAAACTGATATAAATAAATGATAAATAAATGGGGAGAAGAGACAAATCTCCTTCACAGAATTTGAAACAATTTATGTAGTTAGTCCACCCTCCAGAAGGTGGATTATAACTTCCCACTCCTTCAGTGTGGGCTGCCCACAGTGACTTCCTTTTAAAGAGGAGAGACAGTATGAGAAGGGGCAGGGAAGAGTAACTTTACAGTGGACAAACCTGACAAATATTACTTAAGGCAGGTGATCAAGGTCTAGAGCTACAGTGATAAGTCATGTTGATAGCATGTACCCTTGATAGGATGGATTGGAAATGTCTATTTGATCCTATGCTCTTCACTCAAAACTCATTAGCCCAATCTAATCCTAAGAAAAATACACAAAACTGAGGAACATTTTACAAAATACTTGACTAGCTCTCTTCTAAATTATCAAGATCATTAAAAAACAAGGAACGTTTAAGAAAAGTCACAGCCAAGAGGAGCTGAAGGAGATGTGACTCCTAAATGTAATGTGTTATCTTGGATGGACTCCTGGAACAGAAAAAGAGCATTAGGTCAAAATTAAGGAAATCTGAATAAATTATTGGCTTTAGTTAATACCAATGTATTGATATTTGTTCATTAATTATAGCACCTCCCATAGTCTGTAAGATGTTAATAACACGTGAGCTCTTTGTACTATCATCCCAAGTTTTCTGTAAACCTAAAACAGTTATAAAATAAATTTTATTTTTTAAAAAGACCATAGTAGCATAGGTGTACATTATTTTAGAACTAAAATAAATCTAGAGCTATCTCAATATAACCCTACCCTCTTATTTTGCACTGAGGATACCCAAAGAGACTAAGTGACATGTATAGATAACGTAGCATCAAAACTTGCTCAGAGTCGTGATTATTTCACTTTATTCTGAATGGTGATACAAGCTCAAAATGACTTGAAGCCCAAAAGTTTCTTTTGAAAATGTGTGAAATAATTTCTCGTCCAGCAATCCCTTCAAAAACGTTGACCAAAATTAGTCAAATTGTAAAAAGAGTTGTCCAAAATTATGTCTACTGAGACAATATTTAGCTCACAGAATTAATAACAATTTTTCCAATGGATAGCTCCAAAAGAAAGCCAGAAGGTCTTTGTCACATGGTGCAATGCTTCAGCTGGATTTTTGTGGTTTTATCTGTCCTACAATCTTTAAACCCAAAGTTTCAGGGTCTCTGAACTAAGCAGGTTTTGGGAAACTAATTGTGCAGATCAATCGTAGAGGAGACTAGGAGCTAATTTAGGAAGCCATTTCATTGATTCAGATATAATGAAATACCTAAGTGTCTCAGAAACCAAATCTCTGGTGTTAACACGATCAGCCCAAAGTTGCTCAGTAGTTTGACCAACACAAGGAGCCACGCTATATGGAAAATTGTGCTCGGCACAGAATCACAGCAATGATGCATAAGTTGAACCGTTAATGGAATTAAACTCACACGCCCTCAGTCCATTTTGCCACGGGAAAGGACTTTCTTTGGCAATGCTAGCAGTCCATCACACTCTGCCCCCTTGGTTCTCCTGTTCCAGGGTTTGTCAACCTGGCTCACATGAGAATCACCTGGGGAACTTTGAAAAACGCTGATGCTGGATCCCCGTCCCGGTGTGTCTCTGGTGGTGGGATTCCAACCTTGCCACCTTGGCACTAGTAAGTAGCTCCACAGATTCATCTAAAAAGCCACAGCTGAAAATCACAGATCAATACCTTCTATTCCCCCTACGAACCCCCTCATGCTACTTCTGAAAGCCAAATTATTTTGGAACTTTTATTTCAAAGAACTATAAAAGCTAGAATGATAATGGGAACTTCATAGTTTAATAGACAAGTGCTACCAGTAGAACAACACACATGCCGTATGCTGAAGAATTACAATGTTCAATTCCAATAAAATATATCTTTATTCATATACACTTTTATATCATGCTGTATAAAAAAAGGAATTATATTTCTGCTAGACATTTCCTTAACTTAGAGAAACTCCTGCCAGCCTCTCCTGGCTCTGCTGTAAGGGCAGCCTACGTCATGGTCCTCATCATCAGGGAAATATGAGAGAGAAGGGGGTAAGAAATGGATTTAGTATTTATTAGTTTGTAAAGTGTCACATTACTATTTTGTAGAGTGTTATTCCTGGTTTGGTATGGTTCTAAAGGGTCAATTTTCTATGCTGTTCCTTCCCTCCAATTCCCAGCACTAAAAGTGGGGTGTGGAGGTAGCAGGAGACATTGGCTATGACTCATTCATGGGCTTGTTCATATAAATTAACTTCTCCTTATTCTCCCTGCATTACTTACGGTGTGTGAAAAATTGATCAGATCTTCACTTCAGCAAAGAAAGAACAAGGACACAGACTAGAATGAAAACATGGTCCCAACAGGTTTTTTTCCTTGTTTCTCTTGTTCTTAATGTTTTCTGATTCAATATGAGAATAGATAGGTGTTGTGTTTAAAAATTAAATTTTTAATTTTGTAAATAGTTATAAAATGTTATTTCTTAAAATAAAACAATAAGTTAAGCTAAACTAAGGGATTAAACATTTACAACTAATATTAGTAGAGAAGCATAGAAGAGGAATCTAAGACATTACAATGAAAACATAAAAAGGCAGGGGTGAGAACTCCCAATCTGGCTAATGTTTACTAATCTCTGTAAGTGGTTTTGTACATTTCTCTTTGATCCACTATTTGTAGATTGTAAGGTTTAGTACTGAAAAGCTGAGTTTTCCCCATCTGTAAATGTCTAAATGTTGGTGTCTCCTTGGTCACCACGCACATTTATATGTATATTTACTTTCACCTTTTGCTATTTCCTTTCAAGTGAAAGGAAGATACATATGCATCTGACTGCTCTTATATATCTGGCTTCATCAAACATATCTGACATCCTTCAATACATCTGTCTATACTAAACGTATCTGCCTGAATCAAATGCATGTAGCATTTTTCCCCCAATACAGATTTCCATGTAGCCCCAATGTTACAGTGTTTTAGAATAGATGGTAGAATCTGGTTTTGCTCTACCTTATTAACTTGTATTTCTTTCATTGTCATCCCATGGGTTAACTTGAATAGTGGCCTGGCAGCTGTGGTTCTCCCTTTTCTAAAGTTCATTGGGAGTAACTTTCATCCCAGAGCTGACACTAGGATTTAGCTCTGAAGTTCTAAGAGACTGAGCCTTAGCTGTATTTCAGGACTGGGTCAAAAGCAAAGAAAGTGAACCTGCAGAATTCTCGTTCCTGGCTTTCTTTATTTGTGTACCACAGTCTTCTACGAGCTAGGAAAACATCAAAGGAAAACAACCAAGATACCCTCTAATTATCTGTAAACTCAACGTGCGTTAAAGATAAATGAAAGGGAAGATTTAGGCCTTGACTTGTTCCAGTCGACAACCAGTAAGGGACCTTTTGCAATGCCTAGCCTAACTCCAATCACACCTGGTACCCCTCACTTTTCTTATAAATTTCATTCCAGCATACATTTCAGAGAAGTGAACTCAGAGCAAGCAAGCTGTGACTAGACAGGAACGTTACGATGGATTCATGTGTGACTGCGTGCATTTGACTTTATCTGATTCTTCTCCCTGTCAGTCTCCCTCACACATACCTCTCCACCCACTGCCTCCACCACTGCTCCATACACATTAGGTTGATATATTTAAAAGAAGTAGCAAGAGCTTCCCTGGTGGCGCAGTGGTTGAGAGTCCACCTGCCGATGCAGGGGACACAGGTTCGTGTCTCGGTCCAGGGAGATCCCACATTCCGCGGAGGGGCTGGGCCTGTGAGCCATGGCCGCTGAGCCTGAGCGTCCGGAGCCTGTGCTCCGCAACAGGAGAGGCCACAACAGTGAGAGGCCCACGTACTGCAACAACAAAAAAAAAAATGAAAAAGAAGAAGAAGTAGCAAGACTTTCTGAAAACGTGGCTAAAATAACTTGAGAAACTTGAACAACGTTGGGGCTTGAATATGAAAGAATTTAAAAACCAGTAATTAGCTGCTTTGACCAAACCCTCAGAGGCAGTCTCTAGAAGTGTAAACCCACAGTGGTTCCAGCAAAGTAATCCAATGGGGCAGCTAGGAGCAATGGATTCCCATAGTACCCTTCCTCCTCACTTCCATCTCTCCCAATTCTCTATGCAATATCCTAAGTTTCAACGTTTTATAGGAGCTAAGCATACCTCAAATACTACTGTACTTATACCTGCTATCAATCTGGTCAACCAAAGTTCAGTCCAGGTGAACAACTTCTATTCCCCAAGCACTCCTCATGACACTGGAAATTAGACACAGGCTCTGCCCTAGAAGTACTTCTAGTCCAATAGTGAAAAGCAGTTATATATAAATAGGTGATTAATATGATAAGAACTAATGGAAGATGAATTCATAACACATTGTAGCAACACAAGAAGAGCTCTTAAATATACTTAAAATTCAGAAAAGGAGAAGAGATGACACACAAATAAGATAAGAGTTCAGAGAATAAATATGGGAAGGCTTTTACAGAGGGGTGAAATGAATAAAGTAAGAAATGGAATAGTAAATGTGGTTAACTTCAAGAAGTTAAGCAGTATATGCCTGTCAAGTGTAAGACAAAGAAGGCAGGAATTAAAGCTATAGCAATAGGTTGGAGATGTTTCAGGGAAGCCATGGGGAGACTAAGGAATTTAGAATCATTCTGTAGATGACAAGGAGTCATTGAAAGGGTTTAAAGCTTCAAATGATCTCAGAGTTTCAAAAGATGTAGGTGGGAATGTCATTGACAGGACCTGTAATATAAAGACTAATAGGATCCACTATACTTGTGATATGGAGGTTACTGGTGACTTCTGTTAGAAGGAATCAGGAAGGGAAGGAAGACAAATGAGATTGCCCTCAAATGCTTTTTTAGTTATCTATTGCTACATAAAAATTACCACAAATTTAGCAGCTTAAAAGAACACACATGCATTATCTGATAGCTTCTGTGAGAGCTTCAGAATGGCTTAGCAGAGTCCTCTGCTTGACAGTCTCACAAGACTACATTCAAGGTATGTCAAGTGGGCTGCATTCTTACCTGGAGACTCAAATGAAAAGATTCCATTTCCAAACTCACTCAGGTTGTTCTCAGAATCTGTTTCTTTGAGGTGGACTTAGGGCCCTAGCTTCTTGCTGGCTGTGGGCTGGAGGCTGCCCTCAACAACTAGGGGTTGTCCAGAGTTCTTTGCCATGAGGGCTTCTCCACCATGGCCACTTACTTCACCAAGCCAGCAAAAAGAGTCTCAAGAATGATCATCCCAGCAGGATGGAAACTTTTATAATGTAATATAATCATAAAAGTGGTATTCCATCACCTTTGCCATATTCCACTGGGTAGAGGAAAGTCACAGGTCCCGCTCATGCTCAAGGGTATGCAATTCCACAAGGACATGCACACCAGGAGATGGAGACCATGGGGGCACCTTAGAATACATCTGCCACAAATATCATACCTTAAACATTTTCTGTGCCCAGGTTTTAATTTTTAAGGTGACTGAGTGATGACCTGGAGAGGTCAGTTCATTGAAAGAAAGATTTAATGTTACTCAAAGTTCCTCTAGTGAGACATGACTTACTGAAGAGCTACAGGAGGAACATCAGGTTTCAGGAAGCAGAAGCAGGACCAGGGGATAGTTTGAGGGCTTTTATTGGGATTTCCATAGGAAAGACATGTTAGGGAGGGGTAAATAGTTTAGGATTGGATAGATTGAATAGTTTTGACTGCCTTTGGGCTAGAGGGGTGATCTCTAGTTGCCTGGCACTTGGCCTTGGGATGATTAAGGCAAAGGAATATTGCCTCCTGGGCTGTAGGAATCAGATAGAGGAGGTCTGGCTCTGGATTGGTGAGTCTGCATATCAAAGTTAGCTCCAGGCTGGGTCCTTTGCTGTCTCTAAGCATTGGCTAGCCCTTGAAGGGGAGTCTCTTCCCAGCCAGAAAAGTATTTTAAGACATCAACATATCATAACATATAGAAAACTTTAAGTACGATTAAAATTAGATATCTGTATGTTTTCCTTTCTATATTTGGTACCAGGATGGAGGTGGAGGAAAAGTAAAAGAAAACAGAAAAGTGAATAGGAATAAAAGTATGTGACTATAACTCAAGAAATCCATTGGCCAACTGGCTGTATCATCACCCATCTAAGCCTAAAATACAGCACTTGGACTTCCCTTTGATTCCAGGACTAAATGAGGCTGGAAGGAAAACTATCAGAAAGACTTGTATTTAGTAGAGAAAAGAGAGCAACCAGTATAATAGTAATATGTGTGGAGAAATAGAATCCATGAGTGCAAATGAATAACATCTTCCTTTTCCATAGAATTCTTTGGGTTCTCAGTGCCAACACAGACATTGGGCTTTTGCCTAATGGCCTTTGTGAAGTAAGAAACATAAAGGCTAATGAGCTCTCTCAAATACACTGAATGTGACGATATTCTCCAGTCTTTCTCTTTTCTAACTATGCTTCTCCCAGTTTCCTTCTCTCTGCCTTTTCTCTCTCTCAAACACACGCACACTTGCCTCACACACACACACACCCCTTCTCATGTTCCTTCTCTCCTAAGGTCACACACCACACTCCAGAATCAGATAAATCTGGTTCAATCATTAGCCCAGCCATTTACTAGCTATTTTTTTTCTTAATTCTTGGAAATAGGTATGCAAATACCACTTATCTCAGGTGGTTATTTTGAAATTTCAATAACATGAGTAACTCACTAAGCACAATGACTGGCATATAGGGAGCATACTGTGAACGGTATCAATAATAATGATAACATTGACAATGGTGATAATAATAATGACAGGGGGAAATACAGATGTGATAATGGTGACTTCCTTGCAGGGATTTGCAGAGCAATTGCCTATGAATTAACTATTTCAGCAAGGGAAGCTATCAATATCTGGCACATGATGTCCTAACCCCTTCCCTAACCCCAATTAAAGGGAAAGTCCCAGGATAAATGATGACTGACAAAATCAATAATTCACAGTGTGACGGACTGAGATGTTGCCCAATGAAAGGAGTAAAATAAGGTTCAGAGTAGATTTAGCCAAGATGTGTTGGCTTTGGATTCTTGTTTATGTTTTAAAGGAACATCAACTGATAGATTAGTCAGAAACACTTAGTGACCACACACAGAAGAGAGTCCCAAATGCAGTGAATTGATGCCTGGAATGCTCTAGGTTTAGGCATCTTTGATCTAACCATTTTGGGGGCACTGGGCCATTCTAAATTCACACGAACAATGGGGATTACAAGTGTGACCAATATTATCAATTCCCAGGGAGTGCTAAGAAGGCAAGTCCGGTTTGGAGGCATGAACAAGAGAGATTACTGGTGTGACCACAGGAGGGAGAGGAACCGGGAGGGACTCATGTAGAAAGAGTAAATGAGCCATTTAAATGATGTTTTTGAAAGCTTTAATGGAGCGAAACAAAGTTTACAGTACAATTTTAAGTGAAAAAAAAAAAAGCAGTATTCATAATTGTATATTCAGTAAATAATTTGAAAAATACAAAATCTAGCTCATTTCTTCATTACTTCCTCATCCCTCACCACACCCACACCCAAGATAAGAAGAAAAGGTGCCATAATGTTCAAGGTTCATATCTGATGGATAAGGACTTAAGATAATTGTTTTCCTTCCTTCTTTATCATTTTCTGTTTTCCAAAAAGTTCGCGGTATGTATGCATTAACTACACAATTGACAAAAACTACACAATTGACAAAAACTACACAATTGACAAAAAAAAAACCTGTTTCCTTGGTTTGTTAGACTGACCTACTTCACCTAGCTGACTCCTACTTAATCTCCCTGCACACTTAGCTCTTAGTTTATCAAGGAAGACATCCACCCATCCCAACAGTGTAATGGGGGGAGCCATGACATTATCCCCATACCGCTCGTCTTCACCCACCACTTACTCTATGCACTGTAATTCATTTTCTGTTTCTCTACGAAATGGTAAGCTCTGAGAACAGGGACCATGTGTTTCTACATCACTGTTGTATTTCAGTGGTTATAATACCTGGTCCCTAGGAAGGAGAGTAAAAACAAAGAATTGATGCAAAAAAGAAGAGGACATGAGAAAGGTTTAACTTTAGTGAGTAGAACCAGAAAGGGCACCTAAGCAAAAGGGTGTCTGAAGGCAAGAGAATGAGGGCAGGGAAGAGAATTAGTGCCTGAAGCAGTACTAGGCAGCTGAGGGCAAAGGAAGGTGCAGAAAGGCAGGTTGAGCTCACCTTAAGACCGCTGAAGTTCACTAATAAAGTCTTCAGCTGACAAAAGGGATGAGGAAACACCACTCAGGCTTTGGAGGAGAGAATTGGCATGGCTGGGAAGAAGTTAGGAGGAAAGGTTTTATGTCTGGGACTAGACAGCATTATAAGTGGAAACACAGAAGGCATTACTTCAGATCTAAAACGGAAGCAGAGGCTCTTGATTTTCCAGAGTCCTAAAAATGCTGTGTCATCCTCCTGCTCTCACCTCTTCAGGAGACCTGGCAGCACCTCCTGCCCTCCTCACCCCAGGTAAGCAGGGAGAGGAGGAGGGATGGAGGGAGGGAGCGAGACTAATAATCTATACAGGGGGAAACAAACGCAAGCTCTCCAGGCCCCATCACAACCAGGAGCCTCCTGCCTCTCTGCTGTTTTTGAGGGGATGGTGGCTTTGTTTGTATTCTTTTGAGGAAATCTATTTGCAAGTCAAACTTTTTATCCTGGTTAACCCACTAGCTAAGCAAATAGAACCAAAGCTGACAAAATGTCTCTTTAGAACAGAACTCAAAGCCAATTGTGTCAGCTTCCTGTTTTAAAAGCTGCTTTGGTTTCTGGACCCTCTAAGAGAACGCTTGCCTCATCGGGTTAAAGCTGCTTGAAGGAGCTGAGTGTCTATCCTGGGGAATGTTATTATGTAAAAGACTGTAGGAAACAGTCTTGGGTCTTCTGCTTGGCTCTGCTGTCACGAGAGAGTTATGACAAATCCAATGCACCACTCCAGTAATATTTTAATTACATAGGAATTGGAGCATTAGCAGGTTATCTTCAGAACATTGAGCTTAAACTGGCCAAAGTCTATGTCTTTCTCAACAAAATTCTTGAAGAACAGCCAGCGTTAACAACCAGACAAAAAAAAAAAAAAAAAAGTATCTAGGAGCATAAGGTAATCAAGAACCCTGCAATGTACTGCAGCCTTCTGCTCCAAATTGGAAAATGACATTTTGATCTCTCTGAGCCCACCCACTCATGGCTACTCTGAGAATCAGTGGCTTCATATGGAAGCCTAAAATGTGTTTACGACATTAGAACATTTTAAAGTTTTGAATTGATATATTGTGGCCTGTGGTGTTTTCACTAGGTCCTTCTGGGTGAGGTGTTACGTTACGGCAGTTAGTCTTTATTTTAATTTTATTTGGATGCTGAAATGTTTTCTTGCTAACTTTTATGGACCTGAAGGAAAGTATTTGCTGATACTCACCCTGTAGAATGGTTGTCAGTGTGGGTATTAGTCAGCGTTCTGGATTCAAAGCAATGGAACCCGATTCTAGATCAATTCAATGGAAGTGAATGATAAGGAAGTCACAGAACTGATAGAAGGCTGGAGAACTAGGCTTACAAGTGAACAGGCATCAGAAGAGCTCCAAAGTATTAGGAGGAAACACAGCAGTAGTTCCATAGCAGGAAATGTCTGAGCAGCTGGAAATCAAATGATCTTTACCTAACACTGCCTTCTAGAGCTACTAGGTCAAAATGCAAGGCCTCAGCATATGGGTAACCTAGAGGAGGAGAAAGAATGGAAAAGCAGCCCTACCTCACACCCTGACTATATACAATGAAGAGTTGCCCCGAAAGGACATCAAGGTGCTCTTAGGAAGGAAGACTTGAATGTGGTTAGCCAAAAGATGGTAAATAGTCATTCTGGTCTGATAATCATAGGAAAGAGATGCAGAAAGGTCCTTTAGAGATCAGTTAGCATAACCCACAAATTGAACACAGTCAGGTTCCCTGATTTCAGGACAAAATGCTAGCCAAAATATCATACTAGTGCACCAAATGCTTTCACCTGATTTTTTAAAAATGCATTTTTACCTTTTAAAAATTTGGTTTTAAATTATAAAGAAAAAATGGTCATTTTGGAAAACCTTCAAAATGCATAGAAGCAGAAAAAAGAATACATATGTTATTACTCACGGTTCCATCATTCCCAATACTGATGAGATTCCAGTTATTTCCTTCTGTTTCCTTTGTATGTTTATTTCCCAAATATATACACTTGTATATTCTGCTTTTCTTCTTGTCTTCATAAAAAGAATTTTCCATATTATTAAAAGCATCTCGTAAGTGTTATTTTAATGGTTGTATAATATTCCATTGCTTTGTCTATCATTAAGTCAATATAGTCTTTGGGAAATATTTACTTTGTGTCATCATTAAAAATAAATATCAATAAACAACTTGGTACGTAAATTTTCTTTTTTCCATTTTAACAAAATATGGCTTACTTGTAGTAGAAATGTTAGATAGAAAGGTCTGAAACTTTTCAAACTCTGCTACAAGCAAACCATATTGGATTTTCAATCCACCAGGCAAATTTGAGAAGAGCAAATCACGTATCTCCTTTCATATTTGAATATATAATAAAAAAATACATGTGGTCATTCAATAGTCAGTGTGGAATCTCTACTGGTTTAAACGATGCTTTCTTGTTTGTACTTCTCTGAATGTTGGTGAACTTGGGACAGTTAATGGAAGGTATAGGAAAAGGAGTGCCAGACAGGGACCTAATTCTGAAGTCTGAAGTTCATTTGTTTATTAACTTGTGACTTGGGCAAGTTATTTAACTTCTCTCATACTCTTTCCTCATTCACAAAATAGGGAAATAATAATAACCATCATAGAGTGTTGTGAAGATTCAATGAAGTCATCATGCATAAAATTGCTTTGTAAAATATAAAACTATCTTTAAATCAAAGTGTTTTCTTAGATGTCAATATATCTTGGAGGTTTGGGTGAGGGGTGTCCAGAAAAAGCTCATCTAAGTTCATGCCTCCTTTCACACGAGTCCAGCATCATAAAGTACAGAAATCCCTGCTGTGTTTATGCATGCCAAATCTAATATTAGATCATCAGGGGGTGTCTGATTAAAATTAGGCCCGCTTTCCTCACCTGGCAATGTAGTAGCAAATTAACTTTTTCTTATCGTAACAGAATTGCATCTGCTTCTCAGGATTTTACCAATATTAAAACTAGAGTGTGGTATAGTGAAAGAATGAAGAGAAATCCTAAGAGAAACCCATTATATCTCCCTCAACAATAATATTCTCAAGAAGATCTTCTCCCCCCAGATTTCTCCCACCACCTTCTTCCAAGTTCAGGATGAGTTATATCAATGGTTACAGTGCCATACAATTAAAAACATCACAAGGGACAGATATACAAACCAAGTAACCCCACCAGGTAGCACAAAGAACATCTTAGTCTCCCAGGACTAAGTGCCAATTGAGTCAGGAAGTTTGTAACTATCTATAAGCCAGGGACTTTAATATAGAATCAGGGAAAGGTCAATGATAGGCTTTGGGGGAGATTCTAGTATGCTTTTTATTCCACTTAATAATTCCCAGAGTTCCTGAATCTCAGGACAAATCTTGTCCTGTCTAGAGTGTGATCTAAAATTGATGGAAAGCCTAGGAAGAATCCAGGTGTATTCTTGATTTTGTGTTGTTGTAAAAGTGTGTATAGTCCCCAAAGATTCATTTTCAAAAGGAATTAATTACAAACCCACCCACCCACCTCCCCAGGTAAGGGACAACAGGAAAGCATGGCTAAGGTTTTCTATGATGGTGCCTTTTAAAAATAAATTGTTTGGTAAGTTCCCTTGTAGAAATAATGGTGGATCCCTCTAAAACATGACTCATTGTCATGAATCCTATTTCCCTATTTCTTAGGGAAATCACATGTTCTAAAACAGCATAGCTCCAGGTAATAAAAGACCAATTCATATAGAAGGCAAGCACTGTTAGGGAGTTCTATATTCTTTGCCAGCTAATCTTCATGCTATTCTAAGGAACTATGGGTGGCAAGATCAGGTGATTAACAACAAAAGTTCTGGAGTCAGACTGCCTTGGTTCAAAGCAAAGCATCTCCATTCAAAAGCAATGTGCTTTGGGGAAGATGTTAAATACGCAGAATCATAGTTTTCCTCTCTGCAAAATGAGAGGAGTAATAGATTCTACATCTTAGACTTGTCATGAGTATTAAATAATTTGCGTAAACCAATTACAGCAGTTCCTAGAACATATTAAATGCTCAATTAGTATTTAGTGGTATTATTTTCAGAATTAGAACTTCAAGAAACTGAGTAGAAAAATAAAAGCTTTCCTTAGGTAAGTGAACTTTGGAAATCATGTTATGGTTATACTTTTTTTGAGATTCACAACATAAATTTATTTATTAAAGGCTCTGAAAAGTCCTGCACATGTTTAACACAATTTTACTAAACTTAATTAACCACACACTCATTTCGAGCTTTTTATGTGCTATACCTGTTTAACATCTCTCCTCATCATCCCCTCCAAGTTAGCATTTCATTCATTCATGGAGTAATAATTCAAAAACTCCCTTTAGAAGCATACACCTTAAGACAGCATTACAGATGGCAAATCCCACTTCTTAGGAAGTGTGAAAGTGGTCTGACTATAACATCTGTCCCCTTTCTACTCTGTATTTGGGATAGCCAAGTATACGTCCTCTTCACACTTGGTTTGAGAAAATAGCCTTCTTAGAGGAGAAATTTTCTCTAGACATGCTTTATAAGAAGCTTTTGTTTCCTTCTAGAATGACCGCTCCATCAGAGAACCCCAAACACCCCAGGAAATATAATCTCCATTAATGGGATGATGTATGTGTTTTGCAAGTTACTGGTGCTTGAATTACTAAAATTCCTGAGCCTTCTATGCCCTCTTTTGCTGTAAAGTGCTGGTATGGGCCTGTGCCTCTTTTCATTAAGTGAAGAGGAAAAAAATTTTCTCTCTCTTCTTTTCTTGAGGTTTAACAGTGAACTTGACTGAGACAGTTTACTGAAAAATGCCAAGGTCATCGGTATTGGTGACCCCAGTAGGTAGAGACTCCTCAAGCCTATTCCCAGAGATGTCAGAGTGCAAACCTGACCCATGGAATTCATACTTCCTTTGCCTGCTCCTGGGTCCAGAGATTCTCTGATAAATTATTTTTTACTTACAGATGTCAGATCTTTTCCACCCTCCTTTAGGCTAATCCATAAATATGCAGTGTGGTGTGGATGTGGGTGATATTTTTCTCTTGGACATTTTTGTCTACAGCAAATACCGTTTGTTCCAGGTACACTCCAGACACAATTATGAAGGCTCAGAAGATCCTGTACTATTTCTCTGCTCAAGCTATTAGTAAAAAAAAAATTTTTTAATGGTATAACTAGCACTTTGTGTAACTCATGGTGAGTTACATATCAAAGGATATGTGAGTTATCACATATCCTTTGAAATTTTAAATAAAGAATAGTGATTCAGGAACAAACTTATTGAAAACACCCTTGACCCATATACTTTGGTTTGAAGAGAGGGGTACTTAGATTGGTCTGTCCTGGATTGTGTGGTTTCCTAAAACCAGTCACCAGAAGTCAGCATATGTGATGAGGCTGGGAGTGTGAGCTGAGGCTGGGAGTATCATGATAACCATGGGAATTGGGGGAAAGCAGTTCCTACAAAGGAAATAACTGGTAGAAATTTCCAGAGGTTCACTTAGGAGGAGAAACACAGTCAAAGAAGAAACGTGGGGACTAGGTAGAGACCAGATAATATAGGACTTGAAGACCACATTATTAAAGGTAAATCATTATCAAAGACTTCAGTAAGTACCTATCATCGTGGCCCAAGATGACCCTTGGGACTTGGCCTAAGTCTCTGCTTCAAATTCACCATGAACAAATCCCCTTGTCCTGCATACTTCAGCCACATGACACTATACATCCCACCAAATCACCACGTCCAACCTTCTTTAAGAGATATTTTGGACATATTATTTCTATTTGAATGTTTTCAAATAGAAAACATATTATTTCTATTTGAATGTTTTGCACCCCCCTCATAAGATGATTCTTAAACTTCTTAAGCCTACTGGGGTGGCTCTGAGGATTTTCCCTCATAGCCCTTGTAACTACTTGTAATTATATATTTACCTGTGTGATTATGTGTGTATTGTGTCTCCACCAATCAGCTTGAAGCCCTCTGAAGTCGGGACCCACATTGCTGTTGAGCGTCATTTTATTCCCCTGGCTCAGCACGGTACCCCAGCACTCTATATGTGCGATAAATGTTTGTAGAATGGATAGATTAATAAACACACCTTATATTTCAATCATTTTCTGAGTGTAGAATGTCCTCTCATACTCTTGTGGTGCTGTATATGCTACACTTCCCTTCCCAGATTCTCTGCACGAATGCTTTCTCTCCTGTGTTATAAAAACTCATTTTCTTCCCCTTTTCTACACTGTCCCAGGCTTTCCATTCTCTCTCAGAAAAACAGATACTTCCGGTGTGTGACCCTAATCACCCAGTGCATACTGCCATAATGGCAAGCCATTGCACTTTATTGTAAATTATGCTGCTATTACCTACTTTCACTGCATAGTGTGTTCCTTAAGAGCAAGTAAATTTGCATCAGCAACAACTAGCAAAATGCATGCAACACAGCTGTCATTTCATAAATGTTTCTTAAATTAATGAATGAGGTGAGAAAATAATAGTTTATTACTGAAAGAGGCTACAGAAATCCCTTTATTTTATAAATGAGAAAGTCACGTTACATAATAATGTTATTTTATCTTCCAAGTCAACCAGAAGATGAATTATGTGTCTCTCTTGGCCATCATTATATCCTAAATGTCTAATGTTATGCACAGTATATATATCCAATGAATAATGCTTAAATGTTAAAGTTTAAAATCTCATAATCAATTAGTGACAGTGCTAGTTTAACAAGAAAGATATTCAAACAAGTAAGATTTTCAGAGGCTTCCCTGTTGGCGCAGTTGCTAAGAATCTGCCTGCCAACACAGGAGACACGGGTTCAAACCCTGGCCTGGGAAGATCCCACATGTCAAGGAGCAGCTAAGCCCGTGCGCCACAACTACTGAGCCTGCACTCTAGAGCCTGCAAGCCACAACTACTGAGCCCGTGTGCCACAGCTACTGAAGCCTGCGCGCCTAGAGCCCATGCTCCGCAACAAGAGAAGCCACTGCAGTGAGAAGCCCGCGCACCGCAAGGCGGAGTAGCCCCCGCTTGCCACAACTAGAGAAAGCCCACACACAGCAACGAAGAACCAATGTAGCCAATAAATTTAATTAATTTAAAAAAGAGAAAGAAATTCTTTTAAAAAAGTAAGATATTCAAATGCCAGATTCATTTTCTGTTTCTCAATGTGTGCCTCGTTAAAAAGTGCTGTCTTCTTAGAGTTGTTTTCAAAGTAAAGGAAAACACCTACGCATTTCCAACTTAATAAAATAATCCCCCTTTACTCTGTTTCCTCCCTTTTTCTCTATTTTAAGGTTGACCTTTCTCCCTTGAAAGACCATCATAATCTAAACTCTCCAGTTTGGATTCAGTTCAAATCCAAGTCAAATAATCAACCCTGAGCACAGGGCAGTCACGGCTGTGGTTCTTGGGAAGCAAACCAGGTCAATGCATATTGACATAAAGCTAGCATACAAGCCCCTGTGTTCCCCTGTCCATTTATAAAATACCCTCACATCTTTCAAAATCCATCTCTAGCATTCTCTGCTTAAAACTGGTTAAATAAATTATAGTGGCTCTTCACCACAAGATATTTTGCAACCATTAGAAATCTTTCAAAGACTCAAAGACTTTTCAGTGAACTGGTGAAATAGTCAGTACACAATACCAGGTGATGAATTGGGAAAGAAAATTATATCTATCATTTGATCTCAATTTTGAGATAAATGGATGAGAAAAAAACCACATTGAAATATTAAGAGTGGTTTTCAAGAGGGGTAATTCTCTAGTAAATGTCTTCCCTCTATTTTTTATCTATTTTCCAAATATTTTTCCAATGAGCATGTAAAAACTCTTGAACCAGTGAAAAATAATGTTGTAATAATTCTCATGAAAGGATCTACAATTAGTCATTTCTACATCAGTGCGGTTTTATTTTATTACTTTATCCCCTCCAGAGGCATTTTCTTTCAAACTTCTTTTCTCATTGTGAAATAAAAGGCTTTATTTCCATTCAGAGGGCTTTCAAAAATAAGAGGAACAGTAACAGTACTGGGGAACAAATTTGTATGGTTGGAAAGAGCATGGATTTTTGGAATCAGAAAAAGGCGAGTTGAGTCTTAAGTCTGCCCTTTACCAGGAGAATAATCTTCACTAAGTTGACTGAGCTCTCTAAGATCCAGTTTTTTCATTTGAAAACCAGAATTGTTAATGAGAGGAAGAAAGGGCACAGTAAAGAGGAATTAATGTGGTACACTGAAGATAAGATGGACTGGGTTAGTCAGATAAAATGGGAGAAAATAGGAGCAGTGACCCACACAGGCTCAAGGTGAGTAAAAAATTACTTAAGTTTACTTAGTGTCTATTATGTCCTGAAGTGTGCTTTGCTTTGAATATAACTTTACTAGTTTACGAAGTGACAACTGTATAAGCAATGTGGTTAAAGTGATTGGCTTGGGATAGGTAATCCAAAGTTGAAGTACTTATAGGTGCCAGGTTACCCAGTGACCTAATTTAGGACTAAGATATGTATCTATTTTCTCTACATTAGTATCACTTGAATACCTTTTAAAGCTACTGATGCTTGGGATTCTTCTCAAATCAATGAAGGTGAGGAGGTGAGATTCAGGCATGCATAATTTTTAAAAGGCTTTTAATATGATTCTAATGTGCAGACAGATTTGAGAACCATTGAACTGGGCTTATTTTCTTTACTATTTTTCTCGTTGCTTGTGTCTCCCTTCTAACTTTCCTTTCACTGTGATTTAAAGAATGTTTACAACAAGGAGCTTCTCAACTGGAAGATCTATATCAGGGTTATTGTTTCAATAACAGCTGAGCCTACACCTTTATGTCAAGGAGGCATTAGGGAGTGGTGGAGACTAGGATAAACTGGAGAGCAAATGTCCTGTCTTAAGAGGCATCTGCTACTCACTCATCTAATGCCTGTTGTTGCCAGGTGGAATGCCTACCCACTGTTGGAGGTTTCTACCCTTTAAAAAGAAAAACCAGAACTCAAGATTTTCTGTAACATCTCTTGATTTTTAAATGTTGGCTCAATTTTTGTATAACAACGTAGGAGACAACCAAACCATGTCTGTGGGCCAATCCAACATTTTAGCCACTAGTTTGTGATTTGGGGATTAAAATATGACATAAGCATCTATCATAGGACTCTTGGAAGGGCTGGAGGAATGGACTATTTCAATGAAATATACCTTTTATGAAACAGTCTATCATCAGGCTGTTGAGAAGTTGGTTCTTATCTCTGCACAAGGGACACAGCACTTGCACTGATGTTGGCAGTGTTTAGTACTTAAGCCTGCTCACCTGGTTTAGGTCCACTCCCAGAGACCCAAGCCAATCCCTGCAGGGGCCATAATGATAATTCCTAACACCCTAGAGGTAACATACGTAAAGTGCGTATTACAGCACCTGCACATAGAAGACATGTGATAAATGTTTGCTTTCTCATCCTGTCTTAATTGGATGCCTTTCCTCCTCTCCCAGGCTCCTGTAAACATATGACATGTCATCTTCTTCTCCAGCATAGCCTTGGTCAATGCAATTGACTGCTGCTTTCATTGCTTTAGAGCTTTTGAATATCTGATATAAACATTTATTGAGCATCCTCTTCCCTACCCAGAGATCAGCAAGTAACTCTGACAGAGTAGTTCTAAGGCAAAATAGGTATAAAAGAAGGGCAATTTGACAATATCCATAAAAATGTGAATTACCCATCCTCTTTGACACATGAATTCATCTAGGAATTTATTCTACAGATAGGCTTACACATGTACTCAGAGACGATGAATTTGGAATTCTCAGCGCAGCATTTTTTGTGTGATTTCAAAACTTGAGAACAACCTAAATATTTATCAAAAGGGAGTACATATTTATAGAATAGGGGCACCTAAAGCCACATTTCTCAACCAAGGGCAATTTTGCACATCAAGGAACATTTGGCAATTTCTGGAGATAGTTTTGGGTTTTATGACTGGGAAGGTGCTACTGTCACTAGTGTGTTTAGGCCAGAGATGCTGCTAACATCCTACAATTCACATGACCGGCCTCCACATCAAAGAACTATCTGGCCCCAAATATCCATAGTGCCAAGATTGAGAAACCCTAGCTTTGCAGATACTAAAGAGAATGAGCTTGTCTGTGTAGGCTGATAAGGAGTAATCTTGAAGACACATTGTTAGGAGAAGTAAGGCATTTTCTATTTTCATTTAGGTAACTAAAGAGAATAAAGACACACACACACAATGCACACATATGTATACACCCTATGTATACTAGTATATCATATATGCATATATGTTTGTATATACGAGTATTTCTGGGGAAATAAACTTCAACATTTCCTAACAAGTTGCTTCTGGAGAGAGGTCTAAGAAACTGGCGATCCTCAGTAGAGGGTAAGCATTGCACTTTATACACTTTTGTATTGTTTGAAGTTTTCAGCAAATCATCTTATTTCATTTTCAGTTGAAATTTAGATTTTATGCTTGTTGTTAAGTACAATGGGTAAAGGTAAAATGGAACTGTGACCAATATGTCTCCTTTTCTATTCCCTTCCTTTCTCTCCAAAAAGGTATCCTCCCATTCAGGATATCAGGACTCTTCTCTTATCACAGTGTTCTTCCAGGAAAAGCTCAGCTATCAGTAATTTTTACTTTAATAAAAATTTAATTAAAATGTAAACTCTATTAGGAAGATTTATGTTTTCAACCTTGTTTTTTCAAATTCTACTATGAAATAAAAAATCGTGTTATGTGTAGTGGGATTTTAAGGATGGAGTACATTCTAGAGACGGGAAGATATTTTTGGAGCTGCTGAAATGGTGCCAACTATGGAAGCATCCTGCTTAAATCTTTGGCCAATTTTCTTTTGGGACTGTATCTCTTTATTCACATGCTCAGAGCATTCACAAAACTTTATAACACGTCAGTTCAGTGATATATACTACAAGCTCCAAGGAAGTTAAAATTTTTGGTTTGATTTTGGGAGTTTACTTTTGTTTCCAAAAGTTTCCAATTAACCCTAAAATTAAAACCTCTGTCCCTAATTTCAAGAATCAATCATGGCATTTTCTAGTTAACTGATGGCTATTTTATGCAACAAGAAACACTAAAAAAGTTAAATCCTGTTATAATTGAAAAAGGAAAACCCTGGGACTTCCCTGATGGTCCAGTGGCTAAGACTCCATGCTCCCAATGCAGGGGGCCCAGGTTTGACCCCTGGTCAGGGAACTAGATCCCACATGCTGCAACTAAAGATCCCGCATGTGGCAACTAACCCAGTGCAGCCAAATAAATAAATAAAAAGAAAAAGAAAAACCCCAATATTTAAGTAAACCTTCCTGGTGTCTTCAATTTTTATCAACAAACAAGAAAACAATCTGGGACTGGTTTCATGACGTAGTTTGTAAGAAAAAAATTCTGAAAATATGACGATGTGGAATGGGGGCTGGTATTAGAGATATTAAATAAAGTTGACATATAAAGGGCTATATGATCCTATTGGCATTTGTGTTGTGTATATTTAGAATATTTCAAGGCAGTAAATACTTTTTTAAAAAATGCCACCTCTTTACTATGTAAAATAGTCTTTTATAGATTGGCCTCTTTGTTATATCAGCCCTTCCAATCAAGCATCCAACTGTAATCCTGGCTCCCTTCCTTGAATCAGTTTTCACTAGTTGTATATTCAATACACAGCCAACACTATATAGTTATGGTCTCCATCTGCAGACTCCTATATCTTCAATGGCCGTAGGAAGATTTCCTTTGGGTACTTTGAACAGAGACAAAATAGGCAATCGATGATCCTGAAGCAATTATAAAACTGGATCGTTCAATTCTTTATGGTAAGAATTCATGTGCCTAACTCCCAACATAACATCGCTTCATATAAATGCAATAAAAACTATAGGCTCAGACTCAATTCTGGCATCACATATAAGAACATTGTATCTTAGCAAAAACATTTCTCAGGTGACGAGAGTGGCATGGACATATAGACACTACAAAATGTAAAATAGATGGCTAGTGGGAAGCAGCCGCATAGCACAGGGAGATCAGCTCGGTGCTTTGTGACCACCTAGCAGGGTGAGATAGGGAAGATGGGAGGGAGACGCAAGAGGGAGGGGATGTGGGGATATATGTATACGTATAGCTGATTCACTTCGTTATACAGCAGCAACTAACACAACATTGTAAAGTAATTATACTCCAACAAGGATGTTTTTTAAAAAATTTCTCAGGTGAAATAAGCTGCATATAGTTACAGAAATGCTTCAGCCATAAATGTGATTGCCATAAAAAAAAAAAACCACGTTAGCGAAAGGTCTACCATTTAGACCGTCAAAAGAGCCATCTAACATGCTCTGCAAAAAGAAATTCTCAGTTTCTGCCAGTGAATCCCCAAATTAAAATACTTTTCAGTGAGCCAAATACTATGGATAACGTAAGTATAATTACTTACCTCGGATGACCACTACTGTAGCCTCCTAATTGTTCTCTTTTAACAGAAAATAACAAATGTCTCCAAACTAGCCTCCATGGTTTTGTCAGTGTCATCTTTTCTAAACGACAGTCTCATCTGGTCACTCTCCAGTTTCAAAACATGACTCATCCCTGTGATCCACAGGGTAAAGTCTTTGGAGATTATCTTCAGAGAACAAACAAGACCTTTCATCATCTTACCCCAGCCAGTTTTCCTAGCTTCCCTCCCTTCAATTCTCCTACTCTTTCCGTGTACTTCAGCAATACCTTAATAATTGCAGTTCCCTGCATATTTCTATTATTTGATGCTCAGGGATAGGACTAGTTTGAGGAGGGTGAGGCTTTTGCCTCAGATGTGAAATTTAAGAAGATGCCAAAAAAAAAAATCAGTAATCAAGGTAAGTAATGTTATAATGCAATATTTTAAAAACTAAATACAAAAGTCCAAAATGAATAAAATATCAAACTATTTTAAATATATATACTATTACGTAAGTGTCAAAGATAGTTATCTGTGGATCATCGTTCCTCACTTTGTGTATCTGTTCTGTATTTGTTTATCTTATTATTCTTATTCATCCTTCAAGAAATACCTCTCCTAGGAAGCTTTCTCTGATTTTTCCCTTTCCAGAAAGAACTGGGGGCTCCTTATTCTGAACTACCATGGTGGCTTATACATGCTTCTATTTTTGCACTTATCACCCCATGTTTAATTGTAAGTGTGTGTGTGTGTGTGTGTGTGTGTTTGTTTGCTTATTTATCTCTGTATCAACCTGAGGTTAGAACACTGTGGATTCCTGTCATGTGTTTCTTTCAAGTCATTATGTTTATTGTCCCCAACATCTCTTATAGATACTATGATAAGCAGAGTTCCAAAATGGCCCCATAATCTCTGCCCCCTGGTGTTATGTTCATGATTAAGTTACATTATATGGCAAAGGTAATGGATCCCACTCCCTTGAGTAGGTTACATTATAATACAATTATAGAGGAATTTTGCAGATGTAATTAAAACCCTAAATAAGTTGAATTTAATCAAAAGGGAAATTATCCTGGACAGTCCTGACTTAACAAGTAGAAAGTCTTTAAAAAAGGGCTTAGGCTTTCCCTGAAATCAGAGATGATCTTGTTGGCTTTCAGAAACAAGTTACCATAAGTTCTACAGTTGTAAGAAAATGAATTTTGCCCCAAAGCTGAATTTATTTATGTAAAAGCATGTGATCACCATCTTCTCATTTATGTATATATGCATTGACATTCGTGTATCTTCATAGAAAGTTTCTAGAAGTATATACAAATAGTAGTCAATGGTTGTTAAGCCCTGGAAAGCTGAATTGAAATAAAAATAATTTTTTTGTAAGTTTTTACTAATCATTAGAGAAATGCAAATCAAAACCACAATGAGATATCACCTCGTGCCTGTTATAATGACTAGCATCAAAAAGAAAAGAGATAAATGCTGGTGAGGATGTGGAGAAAAGAAAACCTTTGTTTACTGTTGGTGGGATTGTAAACTGGTACAATCAGTATGAAAAACAGTATGGAGATTCCTCAAAAAATTAAAAATAGAACTGCCATAAGATCCAGGAATTCCACCTCTGGGAATATATCCAGAGGAAACTAAAACACTATGTTGAAGAGAGAGATATTTGCATCCCCATGTTCATAGCAGCGCTATTTACAATAGCCAGGACATGGAATCAAGCTAAGTGACCATCAATGGATGAATGGATAAAGTATTTCTGGAATATTATTCAGCCATGAAAAAGAAGGAAATCCTCCTATTTGCAACAAAGTGGATGGAACTTGAGAGCATTATACTAAGTGAAATAAGTCAGAGAAAAATAAATACAATATGATTTCACTTATATGTGGCATCTAAACAAACAAAAAAACCAAGCAAATGAACAAACTCAGACATAGAGAAAGAGATCAGATTTGTGGTTACCAGAAGCAGAGAGTAGGGGGAATTGGATGAAGATGGTCAAAAGTTACTAACTTCCACTTATAAGATAAATAAGCACTCGGGGTGTAATGTACAACATGATAACTGTATTTAACACTGTAGTATGATATATAGATATAGATATAGATATGCATACACGTACATATGAAAGTTGAGGGACTTCCCTGGTGGCACAGTGGTTAAGAATCCACCACCTGCCAATTCAGGGTACATGGGTTCAATCCCTGGTCTGGGAAGATGCCACATGCCGCAGGGCAACTAAGCTCGTGCACCACAACTACTAAGCCTGTGCTCTAGAGCCTGAGAGCCAGAACTACTGAAGACCACATACCACAACTACTGAAAAGCCCACGTGCCTAGACCCACTGCTCTGCAACAAGAGAAGCCACTGCAACGAGAAGCCTGCACACTGCAACGAAGGGTAGCCCCCACTCGCTGCAACTAGAGAAAGCCCACGTGCAGCAACAAAGACCCAACTCAGCCAAAAATAAATAAATAAAATAAGTTAAAAAAAATGTTGAACAAAGTAACTCCTAAGAATTCTCGTCACAGGAAAAACATTTTTTAAATTTTTATCTTCTTTTTTTTTTGTATCTATAGGAGATAATGGACGTTAACTAAACTAACTATAGTAATTATTTCACAATATATGTAAGTCAAATCATTATGTTGTACATCTTAAATTTATACAGTGCTGTGTATCAATTATATCTCAATAAAACTGGACAAAAATTTTAAAAAATATTTTAACTTTGTAAGTTTAAAAATTTTTGATCTGCTTGGCCATTTTATTACGTTCATGTATTACTTTTAAAAATTAATAAAATATGTACATTTATTATAAAATAAATATAATAAATTATATAACTATATATTTATATATAGTTACTTATAATACTTGTCTGTATCTAATATATACACAACTTCAAAGAAGAAATATAATCAAAAATTCAATATAACCACATTTCCTCTATTTGAGGAAAAGGGGAAAAAAACACACAAACATATAAATCCAAGATAATTATTACCTTCATGTATTTTCCTTGTCTTTCCTCATATGCATGCTTTTCTCCTAGTTTTTACTGTATTTGACATTGAATTTTGCATAAACAAATTAATTTGTATAAATTAACTAACATAGCAAATATTTGTTGAGATTATTCCATAATCTTCATAAAGCATAAGTTTAATACCTGGAAAATATATCTTGAAGTATTGTGCCATATTTATTAAATCAGTATATCATGAGCTAGCATTTAAGTTGATTTCATTTATTCACCATTGTAAACAATATTGCAATAAATATTTGTTTTGCAAAAATATTATCCTTATTTAGCATACTTTTATTAAGATAGATACCCAGGGTCTTCCCTGGCAGTCCAGTGGTGGAGAATCCACACTTCCACTGCAAGGGGCACGTGTTTGATCCCTGGCCAGGGAAATAAAATCCTGCATGCTGCACGGCGTGGCCAAAAAAGAAAAAAATAAAAATGATAGATACCCAGATGTGGAACTGTATCAAATGTACCAGTTACCATCCTTATAGACTTTTTTTACCCTATTCCCCCCTAATATAATCTCTCCCTGATAACACATTTTAGTATGTTGGTCTATTTTTACATACTTAACTACTATCTATCCTTTACAATGCATATATCTATATCCCATAGGTAACTAATTTCCATATAACACACGAATATATAAATCGGGTAGTAATAAGTGGAAGATGTTTTTGCCAGGCTGTTATGATATGAGGCTAATGGTAAGGGGCTACACTAGGGGCTTCAGTCTGTGGTACTTCTGCTTCATGTACCCCTGCTGTTGTATGAAGTCTTTCCAAGAGTTCTGAGTGCCCAACTTCCTTAGGTACTCTTATATAAAATTAGTCCCCTTGAGAACGTTAAAGACATCATGCAATTTTTTAAACTTTCCACCTGCTTTAAACAAAACCTCTTTTCTTCTTGTTTAAGATAGAAAGGCAGAGCTCCCACCAATCCTGGAGTCTATCTCTGGTAAAATACCCCATATAAAAATCTATGACACCAAAACAAAGGGACACATACTGGTGGAGATGCTGAAAAAGTATGAATCTAATAAGTAGGTGACAAATTTTTTTCTGAAAGCTAGGTGGTTTCTAATTCTTTACTTTCAGAAAAACTAAGGAGGATTTAAGTTGTCAGCTAATAGATTAAAAATAATTTATGATGCTAGATGACTATGTGAATTCTGGCATATATCTCTGAAGAAGATCAAAGAATTGAGTAACGTTGCTCCTTCCATTCCCAACCCCTTATTTATGTGAATATGATTTCTTAGTGCTTACAACTATAAAAAAAATAGGAGCAGAATTTATGCAGTAACTATACGATTCTAGCAATAAGTAATATTCATTCATAGATATGAGCCAATGAAAGAATAAAAAGACATCTATCTCATTAAGAGATGAATTTCCAATAAAATATTACTTTTATACTTAATGATTATTGATCATTTTTGAAATATAACATATTGTTTTGATCAATGGTGTACTTAAGACAATTACTGTAACTTAATGTGGAAGATAATTTTAACACTTAACAGTCTTATGGTTACAGGAAACATTTAAAAAATTAAATCTCAATTTATATACATGGTTTATTGTAGAGAAGTATGTTCAGGTGATCTATAAAGACTTTCAAGCACAAAACACATGACATTGGGATAAAATTATTCAGAGAAAGCAGACTAAAAAATACTAGTTCGAAGAGTAAAAAGAATTTTATTTTATTTAAAGTGGTTCATCTGTTTTTTTTTGCGGTACGCGGGCTTCTCACTGCTGAGGCCTCCCCCGTTGCGGAGCATAGGCTCCAGATGTGCAGGCTCAGAGGCCATGGCTCACAGGCCCAGCTGCTCCGCGGCATGTGGGATCTTTCTGGACCGGGGCACGAACCCGTGTCCCCTGCATCGGCAGGCAGACTCTCAACCACTGCGCCACCAGGGAAGCCCTGTTCATGTGTTTTAATGGGACTTCCCTGATGGTCCGATGGTTAAGACTCTGTGCTACCACTGCAGGGGGCACAGGTTTGATCCCTGGTCTGGGAACCAAGATCCTGCATGCCACGTGGCACAGCCAGAAAATAAAAAATAATAAAAAAATAAAATAAAATTTACCACTTTATTTAAAAAAGTAAAGTTGTTCATGTGTTTTAAATGAATGGTGATAAGTATTTATTGTTATTATAGTTCTTAAATTTTATTGGAAAAATTTAAAGCATGGTCTAACAGTTTTATTTTAAATTTTTAATATTTCTACCACGTGGAAAATGACATTTTTGAAAGTATTTAAATATATGATGACATGGGCTTCCCTGACGATGCAGTGGTTAAGAATCCACCTGCCGGGCTTCCCTGGTGGCGCAGCGGTTGAGAGCCCGCCTGCCGATGCAGGGGACATGGGTTCGTGCCCCGGTCTGGGAAGATCCCACATGCCGCGGAGCGGCTGGGCCCGTGAGCCATGGCCGCTGAGCCTGCGCGTCCGGAGCCTGTGCTCCGCAACGGGAGAGGCCACAGCAGTGAGAGGCCCACGTACCGCAAAAAAAAAAAAAAAAAAAAGAATCCACCTGCCAATGCAGGGGACATGGGTTCAATCCCTGGTCCAGGAAGATGCCACATGCCGCAGAGTAACTAAGCCCATGAGCCACAACTACTGAGCCTGTGCTCTGCACATGCCACAGTTATTGAAGCCCACGTGCCACAACTACTGAGCCCATGTGTCAGTTTTGGCAAGAGAAGCCGCTGCAATAAGAAGCCCGCACACTGCAATGAAGAGTAGCCCCTGCTTGCCGCAACTAGAGAAAGCCTGCGTGCAGCAGCAAAGACCCAGTGCAGCCAAAAATAAAATACATTTTAAAAAATAAGATAAATATTTTAAAAATAAATAAATAAATAAATGATGACAAATACCGGTTGCCAAGTGAAAACTGAACAAGTGTATAGTTTTACTAAATTATTTTAGGGATACTCTGTAAGCTACAATTATTATACTTTATGTTTCATTATAATTATTATCAAGTAGTATGCACAGAAGTCAACCTCACCTCACCCTTGTGCTTCACTCCATACCTATAATATACTACCTATGACTGAGTCTCACCACAAACCTTACCCCATTCCAGGTTCTTGAGCCATCCTTGACCTCCACCAAAACGGCTCATTTAAATGACACATATTGAACAAAAAGGACAAATAAACTGCTAAAATTTTCAGTAGATACTGCAAGTTTGCTCCTTTAGTACAAAGGATATCCAGGTGAGTTCCAGTGAGCTCCCTGCAGGTGCCAGGCCAAGCATCTCTTCTGCCAAAAAACTGACTCCTCTGATGGTCCAACCACTGAATTCCCCTGTTACTCCTGCTGCTCACAGCCATGGCTGTGCCAGACACTATGGCCTCTCAGTTTCCCAGAAATTTTACGTTCAGGAGGGAAAAATTATGCTCTTGTTAGTTTAGTATTTCACAAATCAAGCATGTTTGTTACATAAGATATTTCAGATGTGATTTTTCCTGAGGACTTATGATTTTCCATGTGTGGGTTATTTAGACTTTTATTCTGGGACAGTTTTATCTGGAATCAAAGAATGTATCCATTCTTTGGAACTCATGCTGACTTGAAATTTTGCATTTAAAATATAGTATGGAAGATTGATACAAGCCTAAGCAAGGCAGGCTATGCCATAGGTTTGTTACTCAAGATAAAGCTCTATTAAAATGCTCCTTTATAAATCGATCTACTAAAAATTTGAAGTATTTTTTAATTAAAGTATAACTGACTTACAATATTATATTAATTTCAAGTGTACAACATAGTAATTCAATATTTTATAGGCTATACTCTTTGCAAGTTTATTATAATATATTAGCTATATATCCTGTGTTGTACATTATATCCTTGTAACTTATCTATTTTATACCTAGTAGTTTGTACCTCTTAATCCCTCTCACCCTTTTTCCCCTTCCCTCCACTCTGGCAACCACCAGTCTCTTCTCTGTATCTGTGAGTTTGTTTCATTTTGTTATATTTGTTTGTTTTATTTTTTAGATTCCACATATAATTGAAAACAAAGTTTCCCCTCTTTTTATAAAAAGGAGGAAGCATTATGTTACCTTCACGTAAATGAAAATGCATCACAAGTCTCAAACTGAATAGAAAGTTCAACCAGCGTATAACTCTCTGGATCCAAGGGTGCCTTATAAACTCGTCAGGTTGCAAGACAGTTATCTGTAGCACAACACACCAGATCTTGATTGTTCTACCTCCTTTCCACCTCTCCAAAATGTAACCATTAAAATGTAATTAGGGCTTCCCTGATGGTGCAGTGGCTGAGAGCACACACACAAAAAAAAAAAAAAGTTATTAAAGCCAGGTAATCCAGTTTAAAATTACAGTGATTTTTTAATGTTAAATCTAAAAGATGCTTAAAAACATGTTGTTACACATTTCCACCTAGCACACACATCTAGAACTTGAACTCTCTACTTGGCACTATAAAGTAGACTCTAATATTTTCATAAAGCTCTTTGTACATATAAAATGTACCCAGCAGTCTTCAAGGTATTGGGGATTAAAAATAAATTAAAAATAATCCCTGCCTTAAAGAGTTCACTGTGTGTAGGGGAGGTAAATTTATAGACAATGAATTTAAAATTGTAAATTGTGAATTTATAACTGTAAAATGCAAAAAGTAAGTTAGAAATTGTAGTATATTAAATATTTTAGTGAAATAAATACTAACTTCCCATTATTAATTCTGTTCCTTCTACATAGTAGTTATTGCGCCCATCACATGACTTCCTATTTCTCTTCTCCCAGCCATGCCCCAAGGTAGATCTTGTTATCCACTACAACTAAATTGAGAAAAAAATAAACAAATAAGTAGTCAATTTGACTTGTTAAGTGTGTGATTATGACATATGAGATAATAAATGCCTGTAAAAATGCAGGATTTTGTCAACCCTCTTTTTTCATTCTTATAGTCTCTCAGTAAATGATCTCCTCCATTCCCATGACTTAGAATGCTATCTTTATGTAGATGACTCTAAAATTCATAATATCAAGAGTACCATCCCTCTACACCCCAGATCCATATGCAATTACATATTTTCACTCCCAAACTTGTCGGTTCAAAGTTGAACCCTTGTTCTCTCCTGAAATCTGGAAACTGGATATTTTTCCCTTTTGTTGCCAGTAAGGGGCTCTGACATCTATCAGTTGCTAATGCCAGAGACTGGAAGTCATCCAAGATTGCTTCTTTTTCCCTACCCAACATTGAATCCATTTAAAGTCTCATTGGTTCTACTTCTAAAAATATATTTTGAATCTGTCCCATCTCTACTATCAGCACCAACATCACCCTTGTCCTAGACCAGAGTAAAAGCTTTCCTCTCAGTGTTTCCCTGCTTTCACTCTTCTGCCCTCTCCAGACCACCTAACTTTCAATCTATTCCCCACACTATAGCCACGATGCTCTTTCCTAACCCATAATTTTGATCATATCACTCTTTTGCTTAAAACCTCCATTGCCAGCCTTTGCTACTTGGAATGAAGCCAAACTCTTTTCTGTAATCCAAATATGAACGATATGGCCCCTGCCTAATCCTTCAGCCACCTCTTACGCCATCATTCTTATGCTCCAGAGACATTGGCCTTCTTTCAGTTTCTCCTCCATGTTAAATGTTTCCTTTTTCAAGATGTTCATACATGTTATTACCTCTGCATGTAAATACCTTCTCCTGTGCTTTGTATGGCTATTCTCTTTTCAATGTTGGTCTAAGCTCTCAACATAATCTTCTCAGAGAGGTTTTCCCTGATTATCTTATCTAAGAATTCTTGCTGACATTTTTTTAATATTACATCTAAACCCTTCCTATCTCTTCAATCAATTTGCAAATATACATTTCTTTACTTGTTTATTTCCTGTCTTCCCTACTGAAATGTGAGATCCATAAGACCTAAGACTGTCTATTTCATTCATCAAAGTAGATCTAGAGCCTGTAATAATATCTGCCACATAGTTGATACAAGTATTTGCTAAGTATGAATAAATTAAAAAATGAGAATCTTATTGAATACATGAAGGAGGCATGGCTTCTAAACATTTGAGAAGCAGTCAAACAAAACTGTGTCTTTTTAGCTCACTTATAAAATAGGGATAAGAATGACTATCATTCCTAAACTCATAAGGATATAGTAAGTATCATGAGAAAGAAATTGATGTGAAAGTCTGAAAAGTTAAAAGCATTAAATCATTGACTTTTATTATTACTTAATGGTTATAATTTTTATCACTGTCATTGTCCTAGATGATATAAATTCTGATTATTAATAACTAGATGTCACCAAATGTTGGTGTCCCTTTTGAAAATCATGTGATAATATTCTAGTACCAGTGCACACATAAGAGTTTCCATGTTAATCATAAAACTGACCCAGCATGACTTAGGGACTAAAACACTGCCATACCCCACTTTTTGCTCACCCCAGCCTTAATGTGGAACTTCAGGGAATTTGCTTAGTCTCTGGGGGCCTCAGTTTCCTTATCTATAAAGTGGAGCCTGCCTCTTAGAAAGTGCTCAGTGAAATAACTAATTATGAGGGCAGTCACTAATTGCTGAGAATGAAATTGGGAATGAGGGGCAATCTGAATGTTAAGGGCTATTAATTGTAATAAAGCACAAAGGTCACTAACTTACATCTTTCTCCTTTGAGGGACTCAGCCAAATGGATTTGGAGCACTTTTGCAGAAATTCCTATTAGGTCCTTGCATTGAGCTCACAATGTCCCTGGGGTTTGGGGAGGAGAAATCAATGGTTCACTATAATAGGAGTCCTGCAAGGATAATAATGTATTTCAACGTTCTTTATACGTAGCCCTTTGATAATCCACAGAGGATGCTTGGCAACCAACAGTCAAGATAAAAAGTGTCCTATTTTAGTGATTTTCCTTTTGATCACCAAAACTCCACATTATTGTGACAGTGAGCTAATGCTCATGATATCCTGTTAATCAGCCGGACCTAGGCAACACTCAGGAGCTACTTGCTTTCAGGTAGCTTCTTTCTCTCTGATGCCAATTTCATCTTCTGGAAATACTACATTAAACAAATCACTCCACCACTTAAAGGTCCTCAGTGCCAGTTGCTCTTGTGGATTTCCAAGGACATTAAGAAATCAAGCAAACCTTGGTTAGCATTCAAGGCTCTCCCTGACTTGATTTGGCTTATCTTCTGATGCTCTCCTTCAGATGCCCCACGCTGCAGCCAGACTGATCTGGAATTGTTTCCTCATGCCTTCCTCCTCATGCTGACACTTCTGGCCATTCCATTTTCAGCTAAATAAAACCCTTGCTCTCAAGCCCTCTACAAAGTCTACGCTTGCTGCCCCTCTTGCCTGGAATACTCTTCAGCCATTCATTCATTCAATTCATGTTTATTGAGCACCTGTCATGTATCTTGGGCACAGAGCCGTAGAGAAAATAGGCACATTTCTGAACTCATGGAGCTTACATAATGCTAAAGAGAGACATTCAATGAGCAAATAAAAGAAGAGTACCTCCTGAGGTAATAAATACTATGAAGATAAATGATATGAGGTAAGGGGTGTGGCAGAGAGAGATGATTTGGGAGAAGTATGTTGTGTATGGTGGCCATGGAGGGCCTGTCTGTAAGAGGTGAGAACTAAGTGGAGACCTGAATAAAGTAAGGGGGGAAAAATCCATGTATCTATGTATATATCATGGCAAGGACGTAGGGGGATTTTGGGAAAAGGGTTCCAAGAAAAGGAAAAGGGAAGGCAAAGAATCTGCCTTGTTTGAGGAAAAGCCTGGAGTTTCAGAAGCTCTTCAAGCTTCTGAAGTACTTCAAGATGGGATTCCTGTAGGTACTTCAAGATGCATGAACTAGGAAGAAGGGACTAGGGACAGAGGTAATGGCAGGGAGTGAGACTTTTACTGCCTAATAGATGTTTTTTTTTTTCCTGAGGTGGGAAACCATTAGTGGGTGTTTGGAGAAGAGGTGTGACATCTTTTGATGTCACATCAAATAGATGTATTTTATAGACCCTCTGATTTTTTTCTTCTCTGCTCGATGAGACTACAGTGCTGTGCTAGCTGGTGCCTGGTGCCTGCTCCCTGCACTACAGTCCAGAAAGCCCTTCCACACAGAAAGCCCTGTAGAGCTCACATCATTTGTTTCCCCTCTCTGTCCTACACTGCCTATTTCCAATGCTTCATACATTTTGACCAGTTTTCTTGTTATTTAAAGTAGGAAGTCAGGTCCAGTACCAATTAAGAGGAAACTCCCAAATTATTTGCATTATGATTTGAATGCTTATTATTATTTTGTTGTCTGCTTTAAAGGAACTGGAAGTATTGGAAGGAAAATGTTTAAATTGCTCAAATAATCTAAAAATACTATGATCTCAAGAGAAGTCTGTAAAAATCATACATTAAGGATTCATTTCTCCTTTCTCTCTGTAGTGGGGAGAGGTACAGCAGATCACTTACACATCTATATTTGATTTTACTGTGTGTGACAGCTATTCCAGGAAGGGTCTCCCTCAGCCTTCCTTGTTTAGCGCTGACACTAAAGTGACTTTCAGATAGCACCCCTTCTGGGAGGCACATTGCATTCTTTTCTTGTTGACGTGGTCATCACTGTCTTCCTTGTTGTTATTGCTGTTTTTTGCTTCAATAGTGGATCTTGAAATAAATTTTGAATGGAAAGGGATCACAATCTACTAGATGCTAAATCAAATCATGTGTCTAATGCCACCAATTATCTCAATTAATGTCAGCATCGACTCATCTGCTAAAAGTACTCTCTCACAAATCCTACTTCTTCTACTCACCTGCACACATATATTCTGTCTTCAAGCCATTTGTGTTTAGATGGCTTCCTTCAGTCTACACACTGTTCTTCCTTCAAGGCTCAGTGCATGCCCCAAGTCCATCAAAAATATTTGCCAATTACTAGTCTTTCCTAGCATATACACTTACTGTCTGTCTATTATACACACCTGGCCCTTAGTTATATACTCTACTATGAATTAGGCTAGGTTATATGATGAATCAACAGCTGTTCACTAACCTTATGGGCTCCTTGGGATGTTATATGTTTTGTATCTATCACAAGTCTTAAAGTTAGGATCTCAATAAATACTTAACAAAAGTTCATCAATCTTGTTATATGTAATTCCACCAATCAGTTGCTCATCATGAAAATACAGGAACATTTTTTAAAAAGGAAGATCATTTGGAAAATTAAGGCAAAAGGGAATTCCCTGGTAGTCCAAGGGTTAGGACTCTGTGCTCTCATGGCTGAGGGTCTGGGTTCAATCCCTGGTTGTAAAACTAAGATCCCACAAGATGCGCATCATGGCCAAAAAAAAAAGGAAAAAAATTAAGGCAAAAGGTATGAACCAACAATTCACAGAAGATATATAAATGGCCTATAAACTTGCAAAACTATTTATAGCTTTAATAGTAAGCAAAGAAATGCAAATCAAAATGGCAATGAATATGTATTTTCAATTTTAAAAATTGGAAAAGATATTTTTAAGTAATAATGTTCAATGCTAACAAAACTAGTGAAAAAGATCATTTTTCAACTACTAGAGGGGATGTAAACTAGCACAACTTTTCTGAAAGTCACTTAGCGATATATATAAATTGCTTAAAACAATCCATACCTTTTTATTCTTTTCTCAGGAATCTACCCTATGGGAATAATCATAGATTTACCAAAGAAAGGTGTGGTAAAGGATACTATTCATAACATTACTCATAACAGCTCATTAAAAACAAATACACACCAATAAGGGAGAGGATAAATAATAGTACATATAATGAGCTTTTTACATTGCCATTAAAAATGATGTTTCAAAGAATATTTAATGACATGCAATATAACATGTAGTTAAAAGTCAGGCCAAAATCAATATATAGAAATGTTAACAATTTTGTTAAGAGTCTACTCATACACTCAAGAAAATAAAAATAAAAAAAGAAATAAAATTAAATGGACTAAATAAAAAAATTAATGAAATGATTCTTTTAAATCCAAATATGTCAGTATTTATATTAAATGGAAATGGATAAAATGCTTTACTCTTTCTGGATAGGAGTTTCTATTGTGTTATCGTCTGTCATTCTATTAAGTTGTTATTTACTAATTCTTTAAATGGCCACCTTAGAAGTTACAACTTGCATTCTTGATCTTAAATTAATAACCTTCCTGTCTCTCAGAAAATGCAAGTAATAACACTTTAACTCCATCTTTTGTGCTGCTACTATATTTTGGGCCCGCTTTAGGATATACCAGGAGATGTTTAGCAACCGGTTATCTGGGAAAAAATGTATGCAGAGATACATAAATGAGTTTATTATTGTTTTTCTTGATAAAAAGCATGTGTAGCACTAAATTTTCAAATAAAAATAAAATGTACAATACTATCTGTTATAAATTCCATATAGTGAATTGATTCTCACAGAATGCTTACACTGCATTTTTTCAAACTCTTGTATCCTTAGTCAAACTATGGCTGAATTTGATAAATACATATAGTTATAACACCAGTGGGCTCATATCTTGGTTACATGAACATGAATGATGAAAATGAAACAAGGATAAATGTCAGAGCTTGACAAACTGACATGAGCTATTTCTTTGCTAAAGTGGTTGATAGTTAATCTGCTTTATCAACATTTTTATCACTTTCTACACAATTAACAAAAACAGTAAATCAAGCCCTGATTTGTAGTATATGCCAATTTCCATGATATAAATACTCCCATGAGAGCCAGCTCCAAGTTACAGTGTGACACCACTGAATGCATGTTGAAAACAGTTGTGCATTAATACACCATTATGTGGTATTTCCATCATAACATATATAATAGATATAAATATTCTCCAGAGCATAGATAAAATGTAGTAAGATAAGGAATAGGAAGTTATGGAGTTCTGGTTATTTATTACATTTGTTGTTACTAAAAATTATTTTACTGGAATATTATGCAATTTTTTTTTTCTTTGCGGTACGCGGGCCTCTCACTGTTGTGGCCTCTCCCGCTGCGGAGCACAGGCTCCGGACACGCAGGCTCAGCGGCCATGGCTCACGGGCCCAGCCGCTCTGCGGCATGTGGGATCTTCCTGGACCAGGGCACAAACCCGTGTCCCCTGCATCGGCAGGTGGACTCTCAACCACTGCGCCACCAGGGAAGCCCTTAATTTTTAATAATAGTTAAAATACTGTGTTCAACAACCAAATTTCAGAATTCCTGAAAACTTAACAGTAAGTTCTTACAAGCCAGTACTAGCTGACTCCAGTACATCACTGGACTCTATATATATATCTCAATTCCTCAAAACGTTATCATTTTAAACAGTTATGCTTATCCACATATTTATCTTTTTGATAGTTTTTATTTCTTCCTGAATTATCATGGTTATTATTAGAATTATTTTCCCTCTTCCTGAAGAACTCCCTTTAGTATTTATATCAGTGAAGGCCAACTGGCAGCAAATTTTTGAAGTTTCTATTTTTCTGTGTGGTAGGCAGAATAATGGCCACCAAATATATTCACACTCTAATGCTCAGACCTGTGAATACATTACAGTATGTTACCTTTCATGACAAAAGGGACTTTGCAAATGTGACTAAAGTTATGTACCTTGAGATGAGAATATTATCCAGAGGTCCAGTCTAATCACATGCATCTTTAGAAATAGAGAGCCATTCCTAATTTCAGGGAATGAAAAAGATGGCAGTGTGAGAAAGCCTAGGTCCACTGTTGCTGATTTTAAAGATGGAGTAAGAGTCCCAGAACAAGAAATGGAGGTGACCTCTAGAAACTTGAAAAGGCAAGAAAATGAATTCTCCTCTAGAGTCTCCAGAAGAAAATTCAACCCTGCCAACACTTTGATTGTATTCAGTGAGACTGGTGTTGGACTTCCAGTCGATAGAACTACAAGATGATTATAAGTTTCTATTGTTTATGGGATCAAATTTGTGGTGCTTTGTATTGACAGCAATAGAATACTAATACAGTTTGAAATGCCTTTAATTTACCTTCATTTTTGAGGCATTTTTTAACATTTTTATTGGAGTATAATTGCTTTACATTGTTGTGTTAATTGCTGCTGTACAACAAAGTGAATCAGGTATACATATACATATATCCCCATATTCCCTCCCTCTTGTGTCTCCCTCCCATCTTCCCTATCCCACCCCTCTAGGTGGTCACAGCACTGAGCTGATCTCCCTGTGCTATGCGACTGCTTCTAACTAGATACCTATTTTACATTTGATAGTATATATATGTTAATGCCACTCTCTCACTTCGTTCCAGCTTACATTTCCCTCTCCCCGTGTCCTCAAGTCCATTTTCTAGTAGGTCTGCATCTTTATTCCTGTCCTGCCCCTAGGATCCTCATGACCATTTTTTTTTTTAGTTTCCACATATATGTGTTAGCATATGGTATTTGTTTTTCTCTTTCTGACTTACTTCACTCTGTATGACAGACTCTAGGTCCATCCACCTCACTACAAATAACCCAGTTTTGTTCCTTTTTATGGCTGAGTAATATTCCATTGTATATATATATGCCACATCTTCTTTATCCATTCATCTGTTGATGGGCATTTCCATGACCTGGATATTGTAAACAGTGCTGCAATGAACACTGTGGTACATGACTCTTTTTGAATTATGATTTTCTCAGGGTATATGCCTAGTAGTGGGATTGCTGGTTCATATGGTAGTTCTCTTTTTAGTTTTTTAAGGAAACTCTATACTGTTCTCCATAGTGGCTGTATCAATTTACATTCCCGCCAACAGTGCAAGAGGGTTCCTTTGCCTCCACAGCCGCTCCAGCATTTATTGTTTGTAGATTTTTTGATAATGGCCATTCTGACCTGTGTGACATGATACATCATTGTAGTTTTGATTTGCATTTCTCTAATGATTAGTGATGTTGAGCATGCTTTCATGTGTTTTTTAGCAATCTGTATATCTTCTTTGGAGAAATGTCTATTTAGGTCTTCTACCCATTTTTGGATTGGGTTGTTTATTCTTTTTGATATTGAGCTGCATGAGCTGCTTGTATATTTTGGAGATTAATCCTTTGTCAGTTACTTCATTTGAAAATATTGTCTCCCTTTCTGAGGGTTGTCTTTTCGTCTTGTTTATGGTTTCCTTTGCTGTGCAAAAGCTTTGAAGTTTCATTAGGTCCCATTTGTTTATTTTTGTTTTTATTTCCATTTCTCTAGGAGGTGGGTCAGAAAGGATCTTGCTGTGATTTATGTCATAGAGTGTTCTGCCTATGTTTTCCTCTAAGAGTTTGATAGTGTCTGGCTTTACATTTAGGTCTTTAAGCCATTTGGAGTTTATTTTTGTGTATGGTGTTAAGAAGTGTTCTAATTTCATTCTTTTACACGTAGCTGTCCAGTTTTCCCAGCACCACTTATTGAAGAGGCTGTCTTTTCTCCATTGTATATTATTGCCTCCTTTATCAAAGATAAGTTGACCATATGTGCATGGGTTTATCTCTGGGATTTCTATCCTGTTCCATTGATCTATACTTCTGTTTTTGTGCCAGTATCATACTGCCTTGATTAATGTAGCTTTGTAGTATAGTCTGAAGACTGGGAGCCCGATTCCTCCATCTCCATTTTTCGTCCTCAGGATTGTTTGGCTATTCGAGGTCTTTTGTCTTTCCATACAAATTGTGAATTTTTTGGTTCTAGTTCTGCGAAAAATGCCATTGGTAGTTTGATAGGGATTGCACTGAATCTGTAGATTGCTTTCGGTAGTATAGTCATTTTCACAATGTTGATTTCCAATCCAAGAACATGGTATATCTCTCCATCTGATTGTATCATCTTTAATTTCCTTCAGCAGTGTCTTATAGTTTTCTGCATACAGGTCTTTTGTCCCCTTAGGTAAGTTTATTCCTAGGTATTTTATTCTTTTTGTTGCAATGGTAAATTGGAGTGTTTCGTTAATTTCTCTTTCATGTTTTTCATCATTAGTGTATGGAAATACAAGAGATTTCTGTGCATTAATTTTGTATCCTGATACTTTACCAAATTCATTGATTAGTTCTAGCACTTTTCTGGTAGCATCTTAAGGATTCTCTATGTACAGTATCATGTCATGTGCAAACAGTGATAGCTTTACTTCTTCTTTTCTGCTTTGGATTCCTTTTATTTCCTTTTCTTCTCTGATTGCTGTGGCTAAAACTTCCAAAACTATGTTGAATATCAGTGGTGAGAGTGGACAACCTTGTCTTGTTCCTGATCTTAGTGGAAATGGTTTCAGTTTTTGACCACTGAGAACAATGTTGGCTGTGGGTTTGTCATATGCGGCCTTTATTATGTTGAGGTAATTTCCCTCTATGCCTACTTCCTGGAGGGTTTCTATCATAAATGGGTGTTGAATCTTGTTCAAAGCTTTTTCTGCATCTATTGAGATGACCATATGTTTTTTCTCCTCCAATTTGTTAATATGGTGTATCACATTGATTGATTTGTGTATATTGAAGAATCCTTGATTCCTGGGATAAATCCTGCTTGATCCTGGTGTATGAACCTTTTAATGTGCTGCTGGATTCTGGTTGTTAGTATTTTATTGAGGATTTTTGCATCTATGCTCATCAGTGATATAGGCCTGTAGTTTTCTTTTTTTGTGATATCTTTGTCTGCTTTTGTTATCAGGGTTATGGTGGCCACATAGCATGAGTTTGGGAGTGTCCTCCCTCTGCTATATTCTGGAAGATTTTGAGAAGGATAGGTGTTAGCTCTTCTCTAAATGTTTGACAGAGTTCACCTGTGAAGCTATCTGGTCCTGGGTTTTTGTTTGTTGGAAGATTTTTGATCACAGTTTCAATTTCAGTGCTTGTGATTAGTCTGTTTATATTTTCTATATCTTCCTGGTTCAGTCTCGGAAGGTTGTGCTTTTCTAAAAATTTGTCCATTTCTTCCAGGTTGTCCATTTTATTGGCATATAGTTTCTTGTAGTAATCTCCCATGATCCTTTGTATTTCTGCAGTGTCAGTTGTTACTCCTTTTTCATTTCTAATTCTGTTGGTTTGAGCCGTCTCCCTTTTTTTCTTGATGAGTGTGGCTAATGGCAATTTTGTTTATCTTTTCAAAGGACCAGCTTTTAGTTTTCTTGATCTTTGCTATTGTTTCCTTCATTTCTTTTTCATTTATTTCTGATCTGATCTTTATGATTTCTTTCCTTCTGCTAACTTTGGGGTTCTTTTGTTCTTCTTTCTGTAATTGCTTTAGGTATAAGGTTAGGTTGATTTGAGATGTTTCTTGTTTCTTGAGATAGGATTGTATTGCTATAAACTTCCCTCTTAGAACTGCTTTTGCTGCACCCCATAGGTTTTGGGTCGTCGTGTTTTCATTGTCATTTGTTTTTAGGTATTTTTTTATTTCTTCAGTGATATCTTGGTTATTTAGTAGTGTATTGTTTAGCCTCCATGTGTTCGTATTTTTTACAGATATTTTTCCTGTAATTGATGTCTAGTCTCATAGAGTTGTGGTCAGAAAAGATCCTTGATATGATTTCAATTTTCTTAAATTTACCAAGGCTTGATTTGTAGCTAAGATGTGATCTATCCTGGAAAATGTTCAATGAGCTCTTGAGAATATACTGTATACCTTTGTTCTTGAATGGAATGTCCTGTAAATATCAATTAAGTCCATCTTGTTTAATGTATCATTTAAAGCTTGTGTTTGCTTATTTATTTTCATTTTGGTTGATTTGTCCATTGGTGAACATGGGGTGTTAAAGTCCCCTACTATGATTGTGTTACTGTCAATTTCCCCTTTTATGGCTGTTAGCATTTACCTTATGTATTGAGGTGCTCCTATGTTGGCTGCATAAATGTTTACAATTGTTATATTTTCTTCTTGGACTGATCCCTTAATCATTATGTAGTGTCCTTCTTTGTCTCTTGTAATAGTCTTTATTTTAAAGTCTACTTTGTCTGATACAAGAATTGCAACTCCAGCTTTCTTTTGATTTCCATTTGCATGAAATATCTTTTTCCATTCCCTCACTTTCATTCTGTATGTGTCCCTAGGTCTGAAGTGGGTCTCTTGTAGATAGCATATATATGGGTCTTGTTTTTGCATCTATTCAGCCAGTCTATGTCTTTTGGTTGGAGCATTTAATCCATTTACATTTAAGATAATTATTGATATGTATGTTCTTACTACCATTTTCTTAATTGTCTTGGGTTTGTTATTGTAGGTCTTTTCCTTCTCTTGTGTATCCTGCCTAGAGAAGTTCCTTTAGCACTTGTTGTAAAGCTGGTTTTGTGGTGCTGAATTCTCTTAGCTTTTGCTTGTCTGTGAAGTTTTAAATTTCTCCATCGAATCTGAATGAGATCTTTGCTGGCTAGAGTAATCTTAGTTGTAGGTTTTTCCCTTTCATCACTTTAAATATGTCCTGCCACTATCTTCTGGCTTGCAGAGTTTCTGCTGAAAGATCAGCTGTTAACTTTATGGGGATTCTCCTGTATGTTATTGTTTCCTTTCCCTTGCTGTTTTTAATAATTTTTCTTTGTATTTAATTTTTTTTTTTTTTTTTTTTTTGCAGTACGCGGGCCTCTCACTGTTGTGGCCTCTCCTGTTGTGGAGCACAGGCTCTGGAACTGCAGGCTCAGTGGCCATGGCTCACGGGCCCAGCCGCTCCGCGGCATGTGGGATCTTCCCAGACCAGGACATGAACCTGTGTCCCCTGCATCGGCAGGCAGATTCTCAACCACTGCGCCACCAGGGAAGCCCTGTATTTAATTTTTGATAGTTTGATTAATATGTGTCTTGGTGTGTTTCTCCTTGGATTTATCTTGTATGGGACTCTCTGTGCTTCCTGGAATTGATTATTTCCTTTCCCATATAAAGAAGTTTTCAACTAAAATCTCTTCAAATATTTTCTCAATCCCTTTCTTTGTTTCTTCTTCTTCTCGGATCCTAATAGCTCAAATGGTGGTGCATTTAATGTTGTCCCAGAAGTCTCTGATACTGTCCTCTACTCTTTTCATTCTTTTTTCTATACTCTGCTCTGTGGCAGTTATTTCCATTATTTTATATTCCAGGTCACTTATCCATTCTTCTGCTTCAGTTATTCTTCTATTGATTCCTTCTAGAGAATTTTTAATTTCATTTATTGTGTTGTTCATCATTGTTTATTTGCTTTTTAGTTCTTCTAGGTCCTTGTTAAACGTTTCTTTTTTTTTCTCCATTCTATTTCCAAGAGTTTGGATCATCTTTACTATCATTACTCTGAATTCTTTTTTCAAATAGATCACCTGTTTCCTCTTCATTTGTTTGTCTGGTGAGTTTTTATCTTGCTCCTTCATCTGCTGCATATTTCTCTCTCTTTTCATTTTGCTTAACTTATTGTGTTTGGGGTATTCTTTTCTCAGGGTGCTTGTTCATAGTTCCTGTTGTTTTTGGTGTCTGCCCCCAGTGGGTAAGTTTAGTTCAGTGGGTTGTGTAGGCTTCCCGGTGGAGGGGACTGGTTCCTGTGTTTTGGTGGATGAGGCTGGATCTTGTCTTTCTGGTGGGCAGGACTGCGTCCGGTGGTGTGTTCTGGGGTGTCTGTGAACTTAGTATGATTTTAGGCAGCCTCTCTGCTAATGGGTAAGGCTGTGTTCCTGTCTTGCTAGTTGTTTGGCATGGGGTGTCTGTCACTGGAGCTTGCTGTTCATTGAGTGGAGCTGGGTCTTAGAGGCATGTTTTTGGTGGCAATTGGATTCTAGGTTTAAAATTATTTTATTTCAGCAGTTTAAAAGTCATTTCATTATCTTCTGGTCTCATTTTTTCTCTGTAGCTCCTCTTTTGAAATCAATATGTCTTTTGGTCTCTGGCTTTTAGGTTTTCTGTTTGTCTTTGTTTTCTGACAATTTTACCATGATGTGCTTAGACATAGCTTTATTTTATATTTATTTATCCTGCTTTGGTTTCTCGGAGCTCTTCAAACCTGTGGCTTAATGTCTCATGTTGGTTTTGAAAAATGTCTTTCTTCTTTTCTTGTATCTGTTAAAAATGTTTTTGTCCCATTCTCTCTTTTTTCCCCTACTCTGAAACTCAATTTACAAGTATGTTATACATCTTTGCTGTATTCTAGGTGTCTGGTATTTTTCTTTTTATATTTTACATTTTTTCTCTATGTCTCAAAATGGATATTTCCTACTGTTTTATCTTCAAATTCTCTACTCCTATCTTCTATTGTATTTAATCTTCTATTAAAAGCAGACGTTGATCTCTTAATAGCTGCTATTTTCTTTTTTATAACTAGAATTTCCATTTGATTTTTCTCATATATTTAAGTTCAATTTCAATGTTATCCTTCTTTACATTTTTAACACATTAATCTTAGTTACCTTAAAGTGTCTGTTGGATGACTCTAATAAATGTTTCACTCAAGGTTTTTAGTTTTTAGTTTTTAATTTTCTGTGTTTCTTCTCCTTCTCCTGTTTTTGGTCAATATTGTACAATATATAGCATTCAATTAAATAAATGTCATGAAACAATTTTAAAGGGTCTGATGATGTTATCTTTCAGAGGATTTATTTGTCGTCTGGCCAGTAGCTAGAATATGATCATATCACCTTAATCAGTCAAGATCAGTGGCCCTTCCAGGCTCTCAAGAAAATTTGGACTGTTTACCTAGGCTTTCCTTCATTACCCTGAATTTCAATTTTATCTCCCAGTCATTACAAACTGCTTAATATTTTATTTAGTTTTTCAGCCTCTTAAAAATATCTTCTTGAAATATTGTCTCTCAAATCCTGATTGCCTTGGTTGTTCTCTATATCTTCAAATAACTGTTTTTTCCTTTGTACTTTATCCAGATTTTTTAGTTGGTTCTGGTGAGAGGTTCAGCCTAATATCAGCTATTCCATTAAATCCAGAAGCAGAATTGACTAAGGGACCATGCTTTATTTCTGTATATAGCAAAGACTTAATGTTGGCAAATGTTAGGTATTTGATGTAAATTGATAGAAACAGAATTAACAGGTTAACAGCATTTATTATATATGAGTTCCAAAAAACTGGATACTCTGAATAATTTACACAGTACTCATTGGAACTGCATTTAATGAATTATGCTTTAATTTTATGCCAACTGTTTACCCTGTTGAACCCTAAAATAAATAGTCCTATAAAAGTATTATGGTGTGTACTATTTGACATATTATTGAGGAACTTGTTTATTATGACAGTAGTGTTCTCTCTAGGAGAACACTCAGAAAACATACTCTTTTGGCCATAGTGCCAAGAATAGGTTATTTTTGCCATATTGATTGGTCTTTATTCTGAAGTTTCTATGTTGTGTAACTCTCAGGGTTTGGTTTGGTTTTTTCCATTTGGTTAAGAGGAAACATAGAGGACATAGAGGAAAGTTTGTAGTCTATCCATAAGAAATACATGATTTAGCTTTATCCCTCACTACATTTTATTTTCCTGACTTTTTTCCTACTACACCTAATTTAAATATTTTTGTTTATTTTATGTATTTTTGATTGCAGCCTCAGGTTGCCTTGAAACTAAACAGAGAGGACAAGTAAATTACTTGAATTCTTTACAAAGGGTTTTCTGCAACATATATTCCTTCTCAAAACAGTACTTAGCTACATTTACATTGGTAGGAAGCCTTTGATAAGTATAACATAGACACATATAATACATATTTTATAGTCTAAATAGATTTACAAATTTTATTTAGTTGTTTAATATCCAATAAAATAGTATAAATATTACCTCTGCCACCTCTTTAACAAATAAAAAACCAAAGTGCAGAATCAATTAGATAGCATGTGAACAAGTTAGAATTTAACCCAAATATCCTGATTTCAATAAAATACAAATAGAAAATAATAAACATAAGTGCTTCCTTTAAAAACCATGCCAAGAACTTAGATGCTTATTCCCATTGTCTTTCTACTTTGCTTTTGTGTGTCTTCAATTAATCAGTACAAATATTTTCTTAAGTATGATAACACAATTTTATTTTAGCTTAGTACTTACAAATCCTTTCTTTGCTTATCACTACACTTTCTGTAAAATAAGAGCTCTTTAATTCACCTTTCATACATTCCTGCTTGAAGATACACCTTCAAATGGATCAAATTTAATTGCAGTGTGGCCCTTAGCTAGTTCAAATTCCTCAATCAATTCACCTCAGACTCATCTTCTTTCAAGACTAAGCGACCCCATTTTTCTTAATCTCTTCTCATGTTCCATAATTCTTTCCATTCCATTTATCATTTTTGTTGCCCTGTTCTCTCTCCAACTTAGCTATAATGTTCCTCAAATAAGATCTTCTATCAGATGGGCACATGCTTAAAATCTCCTCTTCTATACTCACACTAGGCCAACTAAGAAGCTGCCCTGGTAATTTCAGCTTGCACAGTTATTATGAGCCTCAAGTCTGTGGAATGTTAGATACAGTATTCTAAAGAGGTGGGAACAGTTGACATTTCCTTGTGTCAATATTTTGAGGCAACATGGTACTTTGCCTGAAAAATAAAAAGATGAGTCTTCAAATCCCAACAAAGTAAGTGCTTTGCCTGTAATATGGATTTTTTGATGTCTGTATTAAAGAGCTACTTTGCAATTTCAGGAGATAATGTCATAATTGTAAATAAATAAATATGGTTTCTTTTCCCCAAATACCCAGTGACTCTTGACAAGAGTTTATCTATCATTATCAAGGCAATGAGCCTGATGTGAATTCAGGGTCTTTGCAATAATGGACCAAATTCATCATAAGATAGTATTTGCTTAAAAAAATTAAGTAAGCAAGAAAAAGCAAATGTTACCTAAAAAAGTTAGTCTGCAGTTCTCTGAGGCACCTCGAAAAAGAAAGAAACACTGGTGTAAGAAACATCAATTACAAAAGCCCCTGAGTGATAAACAGCTACTTCCATGCAAGTAGTAATTACTGTCTCCTGGAGCTGACCCAGAGAATCTCTGTAGGGAGCAAATGTAATAGTGTAGTTGGAGCCATATGCCATGGGCATCTCTATGCTCTGATGGAGAGGACTCATTTGGGAATGAGTTGGAAGAAGTCATGTGTGTTTATGCAAAACAATCTTGCCATTTTGTTATAAAGAGCTCAAATGTTATATTCAGATTCTTAAGGGAAAGGCAGAGTGGCAAGACCAGAAGTTGGGCAAAGCAGTTCACTGGTTAGATTTTGAGAGCAAGCACTCAACTAAAACAGGCATGGAGAGCATATCTAAAAGGCTTGGAATATTTGTTGCCAATAGTGCTGAGCATTTCAAATGCATTTGGCAGTTTCAACACTTGGAAGTCAAAAGAGTAACTACCTTTGTGTTGTTTAGTGGTAAATGATATAGCACCAATTTTCCTAGTTTAGGGGAAAATGATAATTTGTTGGCCCTGGCAACTGAAAATTTTGATCATATTCTGGCTTCAGATACAGATGGATCCACAGGAGATCAGTGGTATCCTCAGGATTCAATCTTTATCCATCTCTGAACTATGCTTTCTTCTGTATTTGTTCCACTGTCAGGCAGAGTCTTCATTCATGATGGCAAGATAGCTGCCAGCACCTCCAAGTTTATATTTCTATCCTATCCTCTCAGCCATGTCAGTAGAAAAAATGTGTTTCTTTCCCAATAGTTTTAAAAGAAATCCAGAATGAGTCTTATTGACTCTGATTGATCTGGCTTGTTTCATAAGTCTGACTCCAGACCAATCACCCTGGCCAGAGGAATATGATTCTCTGATTGGTCAGACATGGGTCACTTCTACTGCCTCACTCACAGTGCCTCCCTTGGAGTTAAGAGAAAGATTAGCCCTCTCTCCCAACAATTGCATGGGCTAACTGGTGTTTCTCCAAAGGAAAACCATAGTGTTGGTATCAGAAGAAGAAATAATTTTTTTGAAAAAGTCAGGTGTTTAATTCTCCATAGAATTAAAAGCAAAAGAGCTATTCTGGAAAACCCCATAGGACTATAAAAAGTAGACAGTGGCATTCCTCTCACATTTAAATATGTACTTATGTATATTTCTGACTACTACAACTGCCCCAGAGATGTTTAAAACACTACTGGGAACAGAAATCCCCTTAGTCATGTGAAGTTGGCTTTATATCTCTCAAAAGACATGAGATCAATTATTCCAACCCTAGAAATCATCACTTTTTAATTGTTTTTGCTGTTTGTTTGTTTGCTTGCTTGTTATAAGGTATGAGAACACTCTGCTAAGTGCTTTACAAACATTAACCCATTTAATTGTTAAAACAGTCCCATTTAATTATAATTTAATTATTCTTCTTTCCCTGTTATTAAAACAGTTCTGAGAAGTAGTATTATTGACAGTTATTTACACATGAGAAAACTTGGTCACAGAAGGTTTAATGACTTGTGGTTCCACAGCCATTGATGGCAAGACTGGGATTAAGACACAAATTTCTTAGACCTTTTTTCTGCATAATGCTCATTCCCACTCTAAGTTAGCAATACCATTTGAAAAGCAGGAAAAGTGAATTCTAATTTTATTGTGAAGTAGAAAGCTGTTTTGCAATCATCGTATACAACACTTCAAATCCTTGTCTTTCCTTAGTTTGTAACCCTTGTACAGCCACTTGAAGAGAACTGAGAGTCATTCAGAGCTCCACAGATTTAGGTTTTATACAGTTTGGCAGCCATTTCTGCAGTATGGAAGGTGATTGTATGTCCAAAGAAGTTGGAGCTTTATGAGTTCAAAACTCATTTCTACCACTTTCTAGATGTGTGAATTTAAATAGGGTTTTTTAAGCTCTGTTTTCAATTATTTTCCCAAATACTAAATAGGTATGATATTTGTCCCTCCTTCATGATATTTGTCCCTCCTTCTGATAGCTATTTTGAGGATTAAATGAATTATACATGAAAATGGCTTAGAACAGTCCCTTGTACACAAGATGCACTCAACATATTTAGTTTTATTGTTATTGTTATTGCTCCTGTTATTGTTGTTGAAAGTAACCGCCATAACATAATTACCAAGATCTAAACAAATCAGGAAGCAGAGCCTATGCCTAATAAAAAGCCTATGTGGTTAATAAAAAGATAAATATAAAGCAATTATTTTTCTGTGATTTTGAAAGCACTAGTGGAGCTTGAAATATACAAATCCAAATATACACATGGGGAATTGATGACTACAATTTATTCTCCAGTCATCAAGAATGGATTCTCAGCAGGAAAGGAAGATGAACAACTAAATGAACAAAAGAATCAACCATTCAAATGGTATCAGCTCTGTGAATTTGTCTAGTTACTTCCTGAAACTTTGGACGCCACATTTGCTCCTTTGAGATCATCATATCTATGCCCAGTCACTTATGGAGGCTTCAATAAAATACTGTGATAGTTTGTGCTATATAGTGGGTACACTGCACAGTGTGGAGATTAACTTGGATACTCATGGATGCAGGATTCTGTCTGACTTTAATTACCCTAAATTATATTCTTTCCACTAGCACTGTGTTTCAAAATTAATGCAAATACAGTCTCCAGGTCAGTAAACTAAAATTCAGAAAGATTCTAACTTATTTAAAATATTTTTTAAAAAGCTATTAAGTGACTCTAAAGTACATCATCATTTCTTTCCTCTACCACCTGTTCTAAATTTTTCTGTTTTGGCTAGCAACTTCAGCTGGCCTGTGTATTTTATTGGGTGGAATGAGCCAAATCTTTATCCCCGAATTTTGCCATAAACTCCACAGAGTGTCTTTCACAAACATTAATATGCTTCACTCCATAAAGTCATCCAGATCGTGCAATCCAAGCAGCAGGGCCACTTGCATGGAGCCATAAACTTCCACAGAGCCATTTTCTCCTCTGGGCCCCATCAAACATGTCTGACTTTTGGGTCATTCAGGGTATGGATTAGAGCAATATTTCCAAGTGTGGTATTGGCCTTCTCCAGAACCTGAAAACTTCTATGAGATATTGTGCTTCCTTCATCACCAAGTGAGATAGAAAATACAATCATCTGTCCTTTCATTTGGAAGGTATGTCACAGCATGTCCCAAATCACTGGAATCCTAAAATTTTCACTGATATATCTTCATCATGTTATCTCCTATTTTCTCGAGGCCATGTGTCTTACTGAGGCCTCTCATCTACTTGCCACATCTTGCTCATTCATGCCAGTTAGCATGATGTCATTATAGATTGGACCAGTGAGATGCTCTGAGGTATGTCAAGAGAGTCCAGCTTTCCTCAGTCTATATTTTGACAGAACATGGGAGAATTTTCACATAGCTCTGGGGCACGACTATAAATGCATACTGTTTTGATTTTTTTTATTTGAAGGTAAACTTCTTTTGATCCACCCTTTTGATAGGGATGGGAAAAAATTATTCACCAGATCAATAGCTGAATACCATGTACTTGAGGCTATTTTTATCTGTTCTAGCAAATATACCACATCTGGCACTATATCTGCAATTGAGATACTACTCAATTGAGTTGGCAGTAACCTACTATTATCTTTCAGAATTCATCTGACTTTTATAAGGTAGAGACTGGTGAATCAAATGGGGATATGATAGGATGCACTACCCTATATTCTTTAGGTTTTTAGGTAGCATTAATTTCTGTCATTTTCCTGATTTTTTTTTTCTAGCTGTCTTAGCAAGAGAGTTTCAGTTTCAGAGGTTTCACTTGGCCTTCCTAACTACTGTGGCTCTTATTCCACAATAAAGGAATCAAAATGAGCATATCTATGTCAATTATTTATTCAGAGACTGGAAAACAACCACTGGGTGTGTCCTTGGACCCACTGGACACACTGGTGAGCCAGACCTGGGCCAGAACATCATTTATTACTTTGCCATATACTTCCACTTTACCAGAGGAGTCATGAAACCTGGATATTAACTCAAATCCTCCCTTCTTGAAATATTTGGCTAGTCTTCTTTCCCTGTTGTAAATGTCTGAAGGCCCTTTTGAGAAGTATTGTGGAAATATTACTCTATATTTGACCTGGTTTTCTAGGATCTTTTCTTCTGAAGATCTGGCCTCTCTTTCAGTCAATAGATTCCAGATGTGAAAATTGGCTTCTATTGAGAAGCTGAACATGAGATCACAACTTTCATTGGGTAGCTATTCTCAGTCTCCTGATCGTTCAGACTCGGTATTTTTTTGTTAGTAAAGACTGTGCAGTATGCTTTTAGCTATTGTTCTGGACACAACCTTCATAGATCCCTACAGGTCAGGACTTCCTGGATGCCACTCCAGCCCTGCTGTTCATTATAATAGTTACACCCCCTTGCCTTCTGAGAATTAAGCACTGCCGCCTAGCCTCTTTTATTTGAAACCCTATCATTTCCAATGCTATAAGGAGCCAACTGTGTAACATCTCCCAATGTCAAGGGATGATATCATCTCAGAGGAAAACCATCACTGAGTTTCTCAGTGATGCTGACACCCTTTTAACCAGTGAACTCTTTATTAATCTGGCAAACAAAATGTTCTCTGGGCTCCCCCATGGAACATAACCGCCCAGTGGGGTTTTCAGGTTTACACCCACTTTCACATGCCTACTTCTTGGAGCTTTCTGAGCTCCTCTTCCGTGGTGTGGCATGAGTTACAGTATTTCTACTTCATTTAATGTGCATCATAACTCTCTCCAAGCTCCTAAGGGCCCTCCTAGCAGATGTTAGCACAGCCCCCTGTACCCTTATCAGAGTGTTAAATTCCACCCTACCCCCCCCACAGAAGTATGCTCACATACAATACAGCATTTACAATCAGGTCAATCTGATTTCAGACTCAGTATTCTTTGATTCATTTCCCCTTTGTTAAAAAGGTTTGCATTTTTTCTAATTTAAATAGGTAATAAGCAGTTTACCATCTTTCTCTCAGAATGGATTCATGTTGTTTTTTAACAGAAGGTCCTAAAATACATGCTGGTGAATCCTGACCAATAATGAAGAAGGAACAATGAGTGTGAAAACTCAATTTCCTAGCTAATTTCTGTGAATTTCCCTCATATACATACAGGAAAATATACTTAATATAATTAAAAGAACTCCTATTTTTGTAAGATTCAATAGATTCCTCCTAACAGAATATTTGAAGTAAAGTGACCAATCAGTTTAATCGATTAATAAATGATTAAGTAATCATAATTATAAATAATAAATCCATCAATAAATGACTGTATCTGAAATCTATTTTTCTGGTTTTGTTCACTGGTCAGTATCAAGCATCTAAGGCAGTGTCTGGCACATACTACTTTCCCAACAAATATCTGGTAATGAATGACCATTAGGAAATAATATACACTTATACGATTGTGTGTGTGTGTGTGAACATATATAGTTTTAAGATATCATTTTAATACAATTAAATAGATGTTTATTTTAAAATATTTAAGCAATGTAGATATCTCTAGTAAAACATGAAAGTTGTATTTCACTCTCAACTTAATGTATTTAATTCATTCATTTAGCAAATAGAGAATCTTCTATGTGACAATGACTATGCTATGTGCAAGAGATATAACATTTAGCAAAAGTAGAATGATCCCCCTCAGAGTAACCACTGTTACCATACTGGTTTTTATCCTTCCAGATATTTTCTTGTCTATTTTTAAATACAAAAACACCCACATATACACACACATTCACATGCCAAACAAACATTTTTATAACATAAATGAAATTACCCTGTATATATGATTATGTAATTTCAGGTTAACATAAGGTGTTTTAAACTTCTTTACTTCATGGCAAACATACAAAATGATAATATTTATACACTGTACTAGGATAAACTGTTTATAACTTAACATATAATGGACATTTCTTTTGTTAAAGTAACCCTTTGGTTACCTAATACTAAATCATGAAATATTCTTTTAATAAGTTACTGGATCTAGTTTGCTAAATTTCAATCTAGAATTTTTATTTATTTATATATTTTCTGTATGTTTATATTTATATGTAACTGTGATTGGACAGTAGTTTTCTTTCACCTCTTTTAAAATCTATATTTTCCCAGAATTGCTGTAAGGATTATGGTAGCTTTATAGAATGAGTTGAGAAGCTCTGCATTTTATCCTAATATCTGGGATCATTTTTTACATAAATAAAGGATTTATTTGCTCATAACACATTGATGACTTTCTTATGTAAGACTGTCTTGGTTTATTGCCCTTGGTGTGGGTAGAGGGTTACCATGAGATCTTGACTATTTTTCAAGTTTTTTCTATGATTTTCAGTCTGTTAAGATTATTTCCCTCCATTTGAATCAATTTGGTCATTTATTTTTTCCAGGAAAATCAGCCATTTCATCTCAATTTTAAAATTCTATTTGTTAAAATTTTTCTCTGTAGCTTATGTCAACTTTCTTATTTAAAGTGAATTTGTTTGTGATTTCCTTCTTTTATTCTCTCCCCACAGTGACAGGACTGGTTAACTGCTGGACTGATTGGAGTGGGCTTATGGACAAGCTGACTTCCCTTACAGCTAGTGAATCGATCAAAACAGGTATGAAGTTTGCCCCCTCCTCCTTAATTACCAGAGAAAAGATGCCTTTATTCTGGACGAGAAACTTGTCAATGACTTTCACACTTTGAATAGTGGGGGGAGCTCTCTTTCCTTTTTCAATTATTATTATTATTACTTTTATTCTTTCAGATCTACTATCAAGGTCTGAAATCATAGCATCCTCTGATTGGCTTACCCTCATCAGGGTAGCCCTCATCAGGAATACCTCTTGCTTTCAGCTAAGAGCCATGTGCTAAAAGAGCCAATGTTATACTCTAGAGGAAGCATAACTGGACCAACTCTTCCATAGTTAAGCCTTAATTCCTCCCCACATCATCAACTTACTGACTGCTCATGCTCTTTCTGCACCTTCTGAGCTAAGTTTTCTCCTGATCCAAATGGGCAAGAACTGCTCTTACCTCCATAGTTATGATTTTCTCTGTTCTAATTTCTATGACAATTTGATTCCACATGCTTTCTAGCTTCCAGAATTTTTCAAAATTTCTATTTCACTGATAGCATCACTTCCTCTGTTAGGAATGTGTACAAGTTTTACAGTGTTTACCTCACCCTTGCAAATTGTAATGAATGGTCCTTTTGCCATTTTGATGGGTTGCAAAAAGCAAATTCTTTGGAACCTAGACAGGTGACATTTGTATCATATTTGCTTACTAAATGTATCTATTCATGTGAGAATTATAAGGAATTTTATAGTTGTACTTATACAACTATAGAATGTATAAATTAAGAGTTACAAAGTAATTTAAAGTTGTATATGAAGTGGTCTCTCCTTTTGAAGAGTTATTTTCAAAATCATCTGTGTTCTAGCAAAATCTGTAACAGCTTGATGTGGACCTGTTTCTGAGATGGTGACTGGAAAGCATTTCCACCAACATGCAAAGAGTTTCCAGTGTCTGTCAGCACTGTCTGATTTTCAAATATATGCATCTTTCACCACCTAGATTCCTGCTCACGATAAGTGACATGTAGATTTTTAGTGCTTCCTGCACCAGGGACTGTCTTTACAACTCGGATTGTGAAGTCCTTTCAGAATTCAGCAGCATTATTCATCTTGATTATGCCACCGGTCTCTTTGATGGGAGGCTCACCCACTTCCTTTAAGAATAAGGATGAGATTTAAGGTTTAACTTCAAACATTTAAGGCACTTAAGATGCCAGGTCCAGTTTATTTACAGCTTCTGATCGATGTCTACTTTCTGTGTGGAGCATGAACTGAAGATCAGGATTACTTCCATCAGTTCACTCGCCATCCCTATGTACATGCAAAGCCAGGACCCTTCTCCAGAGTCGCCTGCTGCCACAGTCATCTTTTGACATCAGATCTAAGCAAGATTTTTCAGTTTTTACTCTTTGGACTTTTAATGGTCTAACTGGAGAGCTGTTTGGACAGCATATACAAGAACAGTTTTAAAAATGGGGCCCCTTTAGAACATTGAGTGCATACTTGCCAGTATAAAAGCCAAACCTGTATTAAGTTTTTAAAACAATTTTACTTAATCTGGTTTGGGGCCAACGAAATATGTAAACCAAAGTTGTTCATTGGGGTGGAAGACTGTCTCTAATTGAATAATGTTGCTTGTATTTTATTTATGATTCTTGCTTGATTTATAATGTTTTAATATAATCTCCTTGGAGAGAAAGCATGGTCCTTTGTAGTGGCGTGATGACTAGGCAAGGAGATATGTGACATGACTTTTAATCCTCAATCTGTCACTAAGAATTGTCTGACCTTTGTTATCTCACCGATCTGGACATTAACTTCCACAGCTCTGAAGCAATCTTTAAGTTTCCTCTCATTTCTAAGAATCTATTTTCTATGCTACTGATTGTTTTTTTGTTTTATGATTAGGCTCTGAGAAAATTATGAAAATCCCCATACAAGTAAATAGACAATCATAATAATGACAAAAACAAAAATTAGAATCCACAACTTCATTTTTTCCCTCTAGCAAGTCTGTAGTTATTCCAGTATTGTCTACAGGTATCTGATTTTACTGGAGTGCCATATTTAAACATTCATTATCAACTCATGCAATCAGACTTAAGTGCACCTAAGTACACCATCTGTCTTTTTCTTTCTTATATATTCCTCTGTAGTCACACACAGATATCTGCTATTCTAGTAGTGTCTAGAGCCTATTATAGCTGCACCAGTTACAGTGCAATCAGCAAAGGAGGCATTCCCTTTCCAAGTCCTGATTTTCAGAATTTAACTGCACCAACATTTATAATGGCTCTACCCTTAATGTGATACATTCACGATTTTCTACACAGGTGTGTGTGTGTGTGTGTGTGTGTGTGTGTGTGTGTGTGTGTGTGTG
>NW_020837950.1:25843113-25864581 GCF_003676395.1 Aethalodelphis obliquidens | reverse complement strand
GTGTGTGTGTGTGTGTGTGTGTGTGTGTGTGTGTGTGTGTGTGTGTGCCTTTTCCCCCAAAGCTCCAAAGGCAAAGTCTATCTTTGGAGGAACTGTTCAAAGCTTGGACCTCTTTTTAAAAAGGCAAAGCATGACAGAAAATGTTCTGCAAATCCAAGAGGTTTCTGGTCAGTCTGTACCGTCATGCAAACCATTTCAAGACTACAATGCAGACAGAGGGTGGTTCGGAGGCTGTTGGCTGTTCCATCACTCTAATCCCTGAGGCCAGAGCCTGGTCCTTTAAATTGGATTCTACAGTCACATTATTCGAATAGTGTGCCTGATCTTGACCCAAAGAGACTCAGTTCATCCTCTGAAAAGCAAACTGGAACACACCTTTTCAACATATCAGTGATGACTTGACGGCAGTGGGACCCAAAGGTACAGAGTAGGGACTCTCAGCGGTAGGTCTTGCATTTTGGCAACATAAGCATGTAAATGAATAGGACACAGGGTGAGGATTGAGGCCTTTTGGAAACCAATAAGATCCTGAGGTTGCATTCTGGAATAATCAACTACACATTGAAATGAAATGCCCCTAAGTATGCTGACTCTTGTCACTCAGTTCTTGTATTATATATTTTATGGTCTCTTGGGACCTTTGAAATCATTCTGCCTTCATTGTAGTTCCCATCCCTGCCATTTATGAATTGTGTGGTTTTAAGCTGGTTGCTTAACCTTCATTAGCCCTGGTAGCCTCATAGGTGGGATGGGGATTATAATACCCATTGTTCATAGTTTTTGCGAAGATCAGCAAGACAAAGCACAGTGTGCCAAAGGTATGCTTAGCACTGCATAAATGAGACAAGAAAAAATAATACTATAAGGCACTTACTATATTCCAGGCTCTATTCAAAGAGCTTTCATAGGTTGTCTCTGTTAACCCTCACAATAACTAAGAGGTCAATGCTATTAGTATCTCCATGATAGATGAGAAATTTGCAGAGAGGTTAGGTAAGCACCTGAGTACATTCAGCTTGTTCTTGATGGAATCAATTACTGAACCCAGAAGTCTGATTTCCTAGTCCACACTCTCATCTACTACTCCGTACTTCCTTGAATAAAACCAAGCAGCTAGCCAGCTGGCCATCCAGATTGCCCAATGCCCAAGTATGCTAAAAAATATTATTACCTGACCTGTCCACAGTTCCCAGAGATTCACATTGCCTCTCCTGGCCTCAGCTGGTTAAACCACTAGATGACCTGGCTCAAGAACTGTCCATCCAGAAACAAGCCAGCAAGTGATGATTTGGCCAAATGCAAAAAGTGGGGCAAATAAGATTTTCTCACTAAGGAACTTGAATGAAAAAAGCATGGAGAGAATTTGTCCTTAAGCAATAAGAATAAGAGTTGAGACAAGAAAGAGACCAGGGTGGATGAAATTTGTCATGGTAATATCAGTTTTATGAGCCCATATTGACTGCACTATGATAATTTTAAATACCAAAACACTGGTCTTTTTCTTCCATGATGTCATTATTTTACCATTTTTAAAAAATCTGAAACCTGAATAATTTAAAACTTTAGAAGTTACACAAAGAGCCTGATGGAACCAAGCAGTACTCTGCAAGTGTTCTAACTGTATTTCTCCCTTGTTTAAAATCTTTCCCAAGTATTTTATTGATGTTTCCAATTCTTCTTTCTAAGGTGATCATCTTCTCATATGTTTAGTAATCATTTTCATACCGAAGGACCAATTTGGGTTCGTTGTTACTTCTGGAGGTCCTGATAGGGTTGGCTTAGAGTGGCAGCTGTTACCTTAAGGAAAATAGTAGGAGGATGAGGTAAGGGGATTGGGAGAGAAGAGGACAGGGAAAAGGTGGGGAGGTCTCCGAGGCCCAATCTCTAGCTACTTCCCTAGAGCCTAACCATCTCCCTTCTTCACGTGTGTGGGTCCCTCTTTTCCCCCTGCTCCTTTATCCTCCTCATAAGACCAAGTTCATTCCTTAGGATCTCATCACTGCCATCCCTCCAGCACCATGGACACTATTATTTATCTTAACAAAGGCTATATTTCCCAACCATCTGCCTTGGGGATACTCCAGCCAAAAGGCCCGAATAACCTTAATTTTCTCTCAAGTAGAACAGAGTGTGATATACAATGTAGAACCATATTGCTCAATGCAGTAGCCTCCAACCATAAGTGGCTGTTGAACATTTGAAACGTGGCTAGTCCGAATTGAGGTCTGCCACAAGTGTAAAGTACATGCTGGATTTCAAAAACTTCATAGAAAAAAAAAAGAATGAAAATATACCTCACTATCTTTATATTGACTATCTGTTGAAAAAAATAATTTGGAGTATTTTTAAAAATAAAACACAGTATTAAAAGTACAGTATTGGTATTAATTTCATATGTTAATGTGCTTCTTTATACTTTTTTAATGTGACTCCTAAAAAAATTATAGTCATATATATGTCTTTTATTATATTTATGTTGGTGTAGAAGTTGACAGTAATCATATTTCACTTTTTATTAAAAATATTGGTATTAATACTGGTGTTAATACAGCTATTTGGAAATTACATGAAATAAGGATTAAAATGCTGTGATGGTGATTTTGCTTTATAACAATCTCTGTGAGGTATTATAGGCAAATCAAAATTATGAGAAACGAGTCAGTAGAAGCTCTGAAGAAGGGAAAATATAGAGAACAAGTAGAGGATCAGGAGCCTGAATTGCAAAAAGAATAGATAACAGAATAGAAACGAGCTGAGGAGAGGGAGAATGACTGATAATACTGCCTCCCAAGCAAAGGGCAGACACCCCCAACTCCAGCTCTTAGGTCCTTACTGGCGTCTGGAGCCATCCTTTTCTTTCTTTCTGAGGCTGGGTAGCTTCACAGGAAGCCATGTATTCTGGGAGGCAAACTTTCCTTGTCTTTATGAAGCACCTTCAACATACAAAGCATCTTTCTTTTGCTTGGGGACGTAATAGTGAGCAGGTCTATTATGTAGTATTATTTTAAGTAACAGTAAAAACAGGTCTTTGTTTACACTTCGAGAGCAAGAAACTAATATTATAGAAATAATCAATATTTAAGAACTGTGAAACAATATCTAAGCAAGAAAAATGGATGCAGTGAGAAGATCTCTGAAGACTAGAAAACAGGAGGATGCCACAGAGGGTTTTTGCCAGGAGATGGCTACTTCTTATTCAGAAAGTGACAGGTGAGCTGAGATGCAGAATGTGAGAAAGAGCCAGTCATGCAAAAAGTCTGGAATAGGGAGAGAAAGGGGAGAACATTCCAGGAGGGAGGAACAGCAGGTGCAATGTCCCGAAGGCAGAAAGATTTTTAGTTTATTGGAGAAACAATGTGATTGTGATTAGAGGGAAAGAGAGTGGTGTGAGATAAGATGAAAGAGTCAGACAGGGGACCAAGTCATGTACACAATTTGGGTTTTATTTGCACTGGAAAGCCACTGAAGGGTTTTAAGTTGTGGAATGACATGACCAAATAGGCATCCATTGCAGTGGTCCGAGCAAGATGTGATAGAAGCTTGGCTTTGAATAATCCCTGGTACTTTTGAATCAACAGAATGTAGGATTAAGTCATCTGTATGGGATTTATTTGTCAAAAAATAATAATATTCAGCTGGCTTTTTAATATGCTCCATTCTATTTTTATCAATAACAAAATTTATGTATATTCTTTGAAACAAACTTTGAAAATATAAATAAGCACAAAAAAATCACCCATACTTCTGCCACCCTGTAAGCATGGTTGACATCTTAAGAACGTACGGTTCAATACACTTCTAACATCTAGGTGTTTGTGTATACACAGAAATAGGATCATATTTATATATTTTTCAGAAGTTTTATAAAACTTATACTGGGGATGTACTTTATATCATTAAATATTCTACAAAATCATAGACTGCATGGTAATTCAAGTGTATGGATGTTAGAGAATTGATCTGATACACTATACTTAGGGATTTAATTTACTTCCAAGTTATTACTAGTATTATTTTAATGTTTTAATAGTATAACAAAATGTGATTATTGCCATCTTTATAAATAAATATTTGTGTTTACCCTTAATTATTTCCAAATGATAAATTCCAAACATATAATTATATCCTAATTTAAACTATTTCCACATTTTCAATGCATAATGTATATGGTAACGTATCCTTATTTCAGTTTCCCAGGAGTTTTGGACACAATGGATACGATCATTTTAAATTTTTTTGCCTATTTAATAGGCAATTAATAATACATCATCATTATTTTGTTTAAAGTACATATTTTAAATTTGTATTTCTGTCTAGTAAGGTCAAATATGTTTTTCTTTTGCTTATTGGCCAATTTACCTATAGTCTCTCAAAATTGCTTATTCATATCCATTTTGCTATGGGGTCCTCATTTAGCTTGGCCTTAAAATAAATAAAAGGATAGAGAAATCGTTGTTGAGATGTTATTTCTGAATCATGAAGTTAATCAGGAAAAAATTCTATTAAGAAACAGCACACGTAATGCCAAGTAATCCCTGCCAAAGTGATAGTGACAGACACTGAAAAGATTCCACCTGCAAGGAAATGGTTCAACACAAAGTTTCCTTCTATTCAATAATGTTTGCTGAGAATATTCTCAGCAGTTTTTGAGGATTCCAAAATATTATTTATGTCATATTTTATGTCTCTTATTTATAGGAAGCTTCACTTACTATCTACTCAGTTTGTTCAGGGTTCTGATTTCCCTGAAAAACAGCTCAAAGTGAAATGTCATAAGTTAGAGAAAGTCAAGTAGGTAGTGAGAAAAAGATGTATATCCTACCAGGTGAAAAACCTAATAGGCTCTGTTTGAGGGGTGATAACGTAAAACTGGTTATTTTTCTAACTAAACAAATGACTCCAAGAAACTTTCTAGAAATATCCATATGGGTCAGAGCTTAGAACCATACCTAGTTTCTTGGCCACTTAGTATTTTTCACATAAAACAAATTGTTTCATCTAAGAGGCCAATGCTAGTACTTTAAGCTCCAAATAAAGGATGTTTACTTCACCTGAGTGCACATATTACTCCAGTGAACAGGTTCATAAATGATCTCAGACAAGACATAGCAGAGCTCAGTTGAAAGGTTAGGAGATTAAGAGACTAAAGACTCGGATTCATGTCCTGGCTTCTTCAGCTTCTAACTTGTCTCCTTGTGGGAGGCACTTTAACAAAGCCTCAGTTTATTTTTCTATAAGCTGTATTTATTCTGTAAAATAAATGAAGATATGTAAACTTACTATCAACTGCAGAAGGTTTCTACAAACACAGGATGTTTTTGGCCCTGGAGTGACAAACCCAAACATCTTCAAGGGGTAGGTGGTCTTCTAACTGCACGCGGTGGATCCATTGGGCTCTGGTATCTTCTAGTTCCATAGGATTGCTGCTGTCGTGGCAATAAAAGCCAGGTGTTATCTGATATTTCCTTTTTTTCCAAAAAAAACCTTATAAATCCTGACGAGTGTGTAAAATCTCCATCTTTAAGTATTGACAGCTGATTAAAATATATTTCAAAATGATTTTGTTGACCAATCAAATCATACTGGCTACTCATTTTACAAACTGTTTTTTTGTCTCCAGTTTACACTGCTGCTAAAGCCCCTCAAACCTCCATGTTAGCATCTTTAGTTTCAGAGTATTTATTGTACTGAGTGTATCAAATGCAGTCCAATCTTGTAGTAACCAATTATATGTAATTATTTCCACGATGAGGGTTTTTCTCTTCAGGTGGCCAATTACTTCCTATCAAATTATCACTGAAAACCATTATTTTCATTTCCATTTGTAGACATCTCAAGACTTTATTTTCTATTTGGTACAAGTAAATGAAAAGGAAATAATAACAGCCAATGCAATTATGACTGTGATCTTATCTGTCTGGATTGATTAGAAGTCCTTACTCTAATCATGCAAACTCTTTATAATGTTAAGTTTATTAAAACCTAGGTTCAGATGTAGTTTTTTCTTTAAAGATTTCATTTATTTTATCTTTTTATTTTATAAGATGGCAGGGAAGGCAGGATAGGGAAACCAAAGGAAAGCCTAGTTACCAAAGGGACCTAGTCTTTCCTGTAATTCGGCTTCACCACACTGATCTACTTTAAAACCCTTTCTCCATTTATCAAAACTCTGTCTCTGGTGAATTACAGTGGAGTGTTGCTAATTCATACTAATGACTGGGATACCCAGTGCAGATTATTGAATTCTGAGAATTAGCAAGTGAGCAAAGAAGGTGAAAAAAATGACGATAAATGGAGGCCACTGCATCACAAAAGGGTCCTTTGTTCCTTTGTTTTCTTAATTATAAGCCAGCTTTTAATTAATTAGGTTAATGTATCATTGATACTAGCACAAATTATGTCCCTAGAGTTTTCCAACTTTAAATATTAGTTAAAAATTAGGTGTAAGTTTATTTGGCAGTGAGTTGAAATAAAGCATTGGCAGAAGGGCAAGGCTAGATTTAAATTGGTATTAAATTCACAAAATTTCCACTTACTGTAATATTCTTTTTTTTCCCCAGCCTTGGCATCAGTCATTGGTATTAAATATGCTTTTTGATTAGACCAGTACTCTAGGGAAGGGCTACCCGCTGTTGAACACTTACCTGCTTAAAGAAATGGCAGCTGGGTGTTCACAGGAGCTGGCATGGTTGCTGCTCTTCCAAGTATTCCCACAAACATCTCAGGGTGAAAACCACTCCCCACCCCATTTTTCAAGAAAACAAAAGGAGAAAGTTTGGGTAGAATTTCATAAAAATATAATTAACTTCTTTTGAATGTTAAGCATTGGAGAGCTCCTTATGTAGAGGTGATGAAAATGCAGATCAGAGAAAGAGAATGAGGTTCCACAGAGAGGACCCAGTTTCATGCTCTTTTCAATCTACCTCCTTGGATGCTGGAAGGCACCCCACACTCCTTCTCACATTTTTGTTATTTATTTACAATTTATTTGTTCTTTTAATGAATCGGCTATAAGACCGGGGTGTGAATTTGTTTTCTGCTCACGCTATGCCCACACTTCCTAGCAAAGTTCACTAGCAAATCATAATCACTCAGTACACATGCATTCAGGACTGAATGTTTATATGATAGCATGAGGAATCCCAGGATCTAAGAACAGAGCTGTGGACCTTTCCTTTAGAAAGCTCACATTCCTGAGAAGGAAAAAAAAAAAGTAAGCAAATAGGTAGGATGTTTCTATACATTTCTATACAGTAGAATGTTTCTACGATAGAGGGTAAGCTCAGATTGCCATGAAAGCACAGAGTAAGTGAAGCAAAGTTGGCCCAAGATAGTAAGGTTATGCAAGGCCTCCAGAGGGAAATGGGATTAAAGAATGAGGAAGAGTGAGTTAGACGCAGAAGGCTGGAAAAATGTTTAGGGAGCTTCACCTAGTTCATTCTGGAGAGGGGTGTAGAAAAGTAACTAGGAGCTAGACAGGAGAGTTCATAAAGAAGTTGGGATGCCATGTGAGCTACTTCAGTTTCATTTGTTTGTCATCAGGAGCAGAATCAAAGATGGACCAAAGGGGACAATGCTAGAGGCAGGACACCCAATGAGCAGACTGGCAATAGCCCAGCTGAGATTTGGCAAGGACCTCATGGGATCAGTTGTTGCTACCCTGAACATATTTCCTCGTGGTACACAGGATTTCTAGAAAACTACCCTTCCCCCTACTCTTAGCCTGCAGTGTGAGTGAGATGACTTCATCCTCAGCTCCAAGGGTGATTCTTAATAAACACAAGCTAATCAGCAAAGCCCACTCACTTGGCCATAGTCATTGGATTGGAACTAGACACCTGACTCAAGTGGAACAAATGTGGCCAGAGAATATCTGGGCTGGGCTTTCATTCATTTGTTTGTTTGTTTGCTTTTGTTTGTTTTTCTGCTTTAAGAGTAGTTTATTAAGAGTGACATGCTATTTTTTTTTTAATTTTGTTGGAGTATAGTTGATTTACAATGCTGTGTTTGTTTCAGGGGTACAGGAAAGTGTTTGCTATACATACATATACATTCATTCTTTTTTAGATGCTTTTCTCATATAGATCATCACAAAATATTGAGTAAAGTTCCCTGTGCTATACAGTAAGGTCCTTGTTGGTTATCTATCTTATATATAGTAGTGTGGGCTGGGCTTTTGGAAGAGAATCTCCTTTGCTCTTTTGGGAAAACTACTAGGAATACAGATTGTTCTGACTTATGATGGTTTGACTTATTTTTTGACTTTACGATGGTGCGGAAGTGATACACATTCAGCAGAAACCTAGAAAACCTTGAATTTTGATCTTTTCCCCACTTAGGAATATGTGGCAACCATTCTGTTTTCCACGCTCAGCAGAGTAGTCAACAAATCACATGAGCTATTCCACACTTTATTATAAAATAGGCTTTGTCCTAGAGGATTTTGCCCAGCTGGAGGTTAATGCGCGTGTTCTGAGCACATTTAAGGCAGGCGAGGCTAAGCTAACATGTTTGCTAAGTTAGGTGTGTTAAATACATTTTCACCTTGGGATACTTTCAACTTACGTTGAGTGTATCTCAACATAACCTCCACGGTAAGTCAAGGAAGATCCGTGGTATTCTCTCTGCCGTGACCAAGCAAAGCAGCCTGGACACTCTTGGCTGCCAAATTGTGAACAGAAAGAGAGTCAACCTTCAGATTAAGCCAACACTTCAGAAAGCAAACGTGGAGAACCAACTGTACCAAACCCCACTTTAAGTCTACTCTAACTTGGGGTCATAGATAAACAGAATTATGAATTTTTGAAAATCATTTATGCCATTTAAATGGGTTTTTCTGGAACTTGGACATTCTTTTTCCTCAAAGTATCTTAACTGCTAAAAACCTGTCTGTGGCAGCGACAATCTGGATAAAGGTAGAGATTTAGATGACCTCTTCCAGTCTCTTCATTTTTACGATTCCCTCTCATCTTTAGTTTATTAAGAAAATATCAAGGCTGCAAACAGCAGGCTGATGACTGAATAAAAATGACATAAACATCACAAGAGTCAAATGACTCCTCCACGGTCCCCTGACAGCTTTTCTCCTTTTCTCTCTGTTGCCTGCCTGTCTCTGGCTGCCAAGAATTTGCTGTTTGCTTCTCACTTCCCTCATCCAGTCCACACTGAGAAGATAATGTGCTCAGAGAGCACCAGCACAGAAAGCAAACGTCAGCACACATTTCCCAGTGAATGAAAATAACCTACCGGTGCAGAGTGCCCTCTGCTCTCCAGGGTTGAGACCGGGTTGGGTTGGGTGGGGAATTCTTCAGCCTTCTGGTCCTGGGATTTCAGCTAATGGCTTTGGGGTTTTGCACAAGCCACATGCTCCTGGCTTTAATGTTGCCACTGTGGATGAAAACTTGTCATGTTGGATAATATTACACAGTTACTCCAAAGCAGCTTTCTGGCTAAGTGACAGCTTTTGACATGTCTCTAATATTGACAGTAGTGGTGACTTTCAAGTGTGCTATTTATTTCAGGTAGAAAGGGAGCAGAGAGTTTTAAATAAAATAAACATGTGCAAAGGAAATGTGGCTTATGGAGTAAAAATGTCAAGGGAGCTTGAATACCTGCTCTGCTATTTTTTAGCCATGGACCATTGGGCAAGTCTAGAGACTCAGTATCTGTCTGTAGAATGGAAATGGTGATAATGTCCACCTTCAAGCATCAAAATCACATTATCCAATGTGTCTAAGTGTCTTGTGTGATGCCTGGCTCACTGTAGACGATAATGGTACATCTATTAATTGGGATTCCTGCCCAATTGTCATGTCACGTCATGACCTTTTCTAAGTAAACAGCTATAATCGAGCACTTAAATCTGAGAATCCTCAGGCAACATTGGTTCTGCCATAAGGCTTAGCTACCTTGGCCGCAGACGATTATACCATTGGTAACCAGGCTCAACACAGGTGACGTATAAGGTAGCCAAGAAGTTATGACCTGGCAGGTACCTAAATTTGAACTACTTCTAAGATTTTGACAGACTCTTGCTTGAGTCCTGAAAAAATCAGAGAGATAGTAGCCAGGGTTGAAACTGAAAGGATTTACAGAGAGAAGCCATGATGTTAGGGCAACAGCATGAAGAATCACTGAGGTTATGAGAAAGGAGAGTGTAAGCAAACTGGCAAAGTTTGGAATGATTCACAGACGGGAAGAATCCATGAGTTTATGGTGAGGGCAGCAGATAGATCTACAGAGAAGCAGACATATTAAGAGGAGCTGAGTTGCATGAATGGAAAATCATAAGTTTGAGACCAATGAACCTGTCTATTGAGGACATGGCAAATTCCTGTAGATCATATAGAGGTCCTGGAGGAAACAGTACGGTGGAATTGTTAATCACACAGCTCTGGAGTCAGAATAGCTGGGCTCAAGCCCTGTCTCTGTCACTTACCAGCTGTGGGGATTTAAGCAAGTTTATCTGTAAAATGGGGAACCAACGGAACCCACCAATAGAACCATTCTGCGGAACAAATAAGTTAATACATGTGAAGGCATAGTACACCACTGACACATAGTTATTTTTCAATAAGTAAATATTAGCCATTATTAGCTATTATCAACTATGCCTCAGCTGACATAAAGCTGGCATATTTAGCAGCCCCTCAGTTCCAATATAACTCCCATTTCCCTTATATCTAAATGTACCTTATAATTAATATCACTGTCAATCAAAAGAGGCTACCTAAACATCTATTATCATTTTTATTTGAAGAACAAGGTAAAAAAATAAGAGGGGCAAGAGGAGATAAAATGTTAAATACAACACTAATGGTTACCATGTTTGTGTCCTAACAATTTTTTGTGTCATTCATTCATTCATTTATATATTTGTTTATTCATTTTCAAAGATGTATTAAATTCCTACTATGCTGGAAATTCAATAAAACAAAGCAAAACAAAACAAATTCAGCCCCTGTATTTGTGGAGCTTTAAAATTTCTTGGCATTAAGCAAATATTGAAGAAGGATCAGTTTTAAGCTGACATCTGAAGATGAAAAATCTGTTTATTCCCTCACTTCATTTAGATAGTGACTCAAAGTCATCTTTTTTGGTGAGTTCTTGTCTAACCAATGTTATTAGTCAGAATAAGATACGTAATGTGGTGGTAAATTAACAAATTTACATTTAAATGGCTTAACACATCAAATATATATTTCTTGTTCATATTATGTGTCCAAAGTGGGTTGGTCAGGCAATCTGTGTCTCACACAATTACTGAGGTTGATGAAGACTCTACCATATTTTATTGGCACCATCTGGAGCATGCAGGCTCATGGCCTCAGTGGCAGAGGAAGAATGGCCATGAGGAATGTACAGCTTCTCGGGCTTCCCTGGTGGTGCAGTGGTTGAGAATCTGCCTGCCGATGAAGGGGACACGGGTTCAAGACCTGGTCTGGCAAGATCCCACATGCCACGGGGCAATTGGGTCCACGAGCCACAACTACTGAGCCTGCGCGTCTGGAGCCTGTGCTCCACAACAAGAGAGGCCACAATAGTGAGAGGCCCACACACCGCGATGAAGAGTGGCCCCTGCTTGCAGTACCTAGAGAAAGCCCTCACACAGAAACGAAGACCCAACACAGCCAAAAATAAATAAATAAAAATAAATTTATTTTAAAAAAAAGAATGTACAGTTTCTCTTTAATTCCTAAATGAAGTGACCATATCACTTTTACCACTAAGCCCTTGGCCCAAACTAGTGATATTATCCCATCTAACTGTGAGGGACTGGAAAGCCTTTCCAGCTACCAGGGAGCACAGAGAACTAGCCATCTGTACCAGAGACCATCTCATTTCGACTGTAGCTCCAGCCTTAACCCTCCCTATCTCTTTCTCTGGTTTATTTTTCTCTTTAGTCTTTTCTACCATCTAACATTCTAATTTAAGACTGTCTCTTCTAACTAGAATGTAAGCTTTAAGAAGGAAAGCATTCTTGTCTGTCTTGTATGCTGATACCTCCCTAGCACCTAGAACAATCTTTGGCACAGAGAAGGCACTTGATACATATTTGTTAAATAAATGAATAAATGAATGTTATTAGTGAGAAGAGATGGCAATTAAAAGGGGCAAAAAGCATTAAAAAGACCCCAAGAGGGGCTTCCCTGGTGGCACAGTGGTTGAGAGTCCGCCTGCCGATGCAGGGGACACGGGTTCGTGCCCCGGTCCGGGAGGATCCCACATGCCGCGGAGCGGCTGGGCTCGTGGGCCATGGCCGCTGGTCCCACACGGCCAGAGCCTGTGCTCCACAATGGGAGAGGCCTCAGCAGTGAGAAGCCCGCGTACCACAAAAAAAAAAAAAAAAAAAAAAAAAGACCCCAAGACCGGAAGGAACTTGTCTTGTTCAAGCAAGAGTTAAAAACCAACCTGGTTACAGAAGAATGGATAAGAAAATTGGCCCAATGTTTATATGCATTTTGTTAATGCTTAAAAGATCCTTCCAAGGTAAGAATTATTATATTCCTAGGAAACAAAAACTGAAGCCCAGGATAGTAAGCTAACTTTCCTAAGGTCACACAGCTGCTGAATTGAAGAAGTAGATTCAATCTGAGTTTACACATTTTCTGCTCTACCAGCGAAAGGGTCTGGCTGATTCAAACCAACCTAGAGCTGCAGGGAACTAGATCCATAAAATCACTGTTATGTGACGAACTAAGAATAATATGGACAATGTTAGTTAGATATCTGTCAATTTAGGCACCTCCCTATAGTAATACCTGATATGTTTGACATGATGAAAATATGTTCTAAGTCCTACTAACTTGTACATGTATACCTTAATACATCCTAACCAGAGCAAAAAGGTTAGAATTGAAACCAGAGGCCTGACACCAAATTAGTTGTTTGAACCCAGTAAGATAAACTACTTTTAAAAAATGGGAAAACCTAAAAATCACCCACAATTAGCATGAGTACTAAGAGGAGAAGCACAAAGCCTCAAAACAAATGGGAAGAAATTTTACATTGGGACCACCCATTACTCACAAAGAAACACTGACATCCTTTTGTAAAATTTCCGGAAGTCATAATTCAGAGGCAAAACCCGAAATTGGGAACTGGAGGCCATAGTTGGAATAGTCTGTGTAATTTTGGTCTGTCTCATATCTGAAACTCTTTTAATGTTTGAGAAATTCCCTAAGAAACAAGTCTTGAAGGGAGATAACTTAATTCTTCTAGAAACATTAAAGTGCAAAAGTCAAGAATCACTTGCCCAAACTGTTTTCATGGGCATGTGACCTACTCTCAGCCAATAGGATGTATCTGCTAAGGACTTTTACCAGGAAACAGTAAAACTAAAACCTGCAGCATAGGGGAATCTATTCAAGTGGAGACTGTATGTGGGCAGGAACATTCAGCTTCCATGTGTTCAGGGTCAGAGGGGCATCCAGGGTTCAATGGCAGTGACAGCTCTATCCTGCTGAGTAATGGATGGTCTCAAAGTGAAATTTCCTGCTGCTCTCCTGACCGTTTCCTGAGTTTGATTCTGCAATGTTTCTTTTAGTAAATGCCTTTTCTAGTTTAATCTAACAGAGTCATTTCTATTGCTTACAACTAAGAAAACTGAATATTATGATACTCACATATTAATTTCAGTGGGTCTAGCAAGGAGGTGACACAGTAGAATCTATGAAGGATAATGATGAGAGACAGATGATATGACTGTCTCTTCAAGTGTTTAGGGCCAGAAACTTTCCTAAACACTTGAAATATATTATTCCCACATCCATTTGTGCTGAGCACTTTTATTTCTACCTTAGATGAGTAAAATAAGAGAGGCTAAGCAAAATGTTCAAGGTCACAGAGCCAGTATGGTAGATTAGATTACTGTTGCTCAAAAGTTCACTTCTTCTCCCCAACCCACCTACCCATTGGATGATTGTATATCCCTACCCCACTGATACTGAATGTGGCCATGATACTTGATTTGGTCTCATAAAGTGTTGAGTATTTTTCCCATTGACTTAGGAGCTGGTCTTGTGATTTGTTTCAGTCAATGGGGAGTAACTGGCTATAACATAAGCAAAGTGCAAAATAGGACTGCATGTGATTGGACTCTCAACTCACACTTCTGTCTTCATTGTTACAGGAACATGGCCCAAGTAGCCTGTGAGTCTCAGAAGAATTGAAGATAAATTGAGTATGTCTGAACTAAACCAATGTTCCAATACCAAGACCAGATGAGCCCAGGCTAGATCAGCTAAGCTCTAGCTGTTCCACAGACATCTCAGTCAGTAAAAGGTTCTAGTTTTTGCATCCTTCTGAGTTTGGGAGTGATTTGTTACTCAGCATTTTTGTGGCAATAGCTGACTGATAAACGTAGTAAGCCATGCAACCAGGATTCAAACCTGGACCTGGTTTGACTCATAAACCTGTTTCTTAATTACTTTGCTGTATCACCTTCCCTGCTAGGTCTGGATATTTGCACTGAAAGAATACAAAAGCAGGACAAAGTGTTAGCACACCTCGGACTCTGACATTTCCATAGGCATAAGAGAGTCCCTTAACTAGAAATGTCTATGATAGTGTATCTGCCTTTTTTGGACCATAGCCTCATTTTATTTAATTTGTCTTGGTCAGTATGTCTTGCTTCTGTGTTTCTTTGTTCCATGCTGGTCTCCACAGGCAAATTATTTCCTGGTTTCAATGCTAATGGACTTGGTACAAAGATTCTAACTTCTCAGAGTGCAGTATATTGAAGTTCTGCTCTTAACTCATGAAGCTCAGCAACAAAATCTGTATTTCTTTCTCTGATTCTGCTTCTATTTCTGCCCTGAATTCTTAGTTCACAAATCTAGGTAAAACAAGAAGTACATGAGGTAAGAGAAGCTTGTAACTAACTGGTGGGAGTTCCTAAGTATCTTGCTCTTCTAGTGATTGATAGTTTTGTCCTCTTTGGTTCAAGAAGCACATTTGTGACGAATAATTCCTAAGAAGGTTTTCCCCCTACTCATGCACACTTTCCATCATAACTGTTTCCTGCCCGCTCCTTAGAGATTATTGCATGGTCAAAATGTTGCCTTTTCCTACTGGTCTTGGGTATAACTCTTTCATGCCACTCAACCACTGTCTAAAGATTTATATGAGCACATTTGCCTCGTGTCTCCTTACATTCTATTGACTTTGTGTAACCAAGGGTCAGATGATTAGCTGAAGGCAACTGACCTTGCCTGATTGCCACCTGGAGTGGGAGATGCAAGACAGAGTCGGTGTTTGAGCATCAGTTCTGAAAACCACCATCCACTTAATATCTTGCCTGTGTACACTCTTTGAAAGGGAAAGAGATCCGTAACTGATTTGTCTGATATAAGAAACAGCTTAAAAGCACGATATCAGCTACCCATAAAGAAGAGAAGGTGTTTTCATTTTCACTTGAATGTGGTATCAACTGGACCCTTCCTGTTCCTACCTTTCAGGTAATGCCCATTGTTTATTGCCCACATGAATACGGTGCACTAACCCAGAGGAGATACAAGCTGATTTTGGTCCTTTTAGCTAGAGAGAAACAAGCCACAACTGAGTCTTTCCTGCACTTGCCACTCACAGGAAGTCCTTGCCCTGACTGCTTCCTGCCCTGTGCCTTACCCTGTAGATGCCAAGGGTTGTAAGAGCTAGGAAAATCACACACACGCGTAGAAACACCCACCTGGATCGGCAATGTCAGGCCCAGGCTGGTCCGAGGCAGAAGAGAAAATTAATCAACAAAATCCTGATTTAACTGTTTACAAAGTACACAGGATGGATGTCTTGGGACCATGAACTGAAAATAAAAACCACTCAGTTGCAGGACCTCCACCTCTTGCTATGGGAACAACCTCTTTCAGATGGTTTTTTGTATAAGAAAATGCCCTTTGTAGAGCACACATAAGATTCCAAGTTTCTTTCACTACTGCAACTATTTTAAAGACTAGGCAGGGTCTCTAGAAACATAAGAAGGAAAAAGGTGCTAATATATTAAAAAAAACTGAGGCTCAGAGATATATAAAAAGTTTATAAACAATATCCAATTCCCCAGGCAGGAAAATGGATCTAAAGAATCCCTTCTTCGTTCTACCCACAAATCCCTAGGGACATCAGATATAAGATTCTATTAACTTCATATAGTGGCAACATCAAATGATTCAATGAAGACCACTGCACTTGTCTGGTTGCTACCTGCAATGGGAGACGTGATCAGTTGATGAGTAATTCTCAGAACTTAAGGATCGCCGTAGTTCCGGGTTTTGTTTTTTCTTCTAATCATGAGTCATAACCTATTCTCAGGCTTATTGAGCAAAATGAAAGGAAGTATATTGAGAAAGTAATTGAAACAAGGTGAACATTCTAGGTCAAGCCAGAACGAGGACATGGCTGTGCATACAGTGTGGATCTGTACTCCAGGGAGGGGATCATGGTCCATTCCTCCGCTCCCATTTTTATAGATAAGAGTGAGAAAACAGACCTATCTGTGGAGAGTGCACAGGCTTCTCAGCACTGGGAGGTCTGGATGTGGGTATGCTCGGAGTCTCTGGCACCATGAGAATTTGCGGTTCCCCTACTGGAAGGAAGAAGGCCGTAGCCCATGAAAGGTGAACTTGGACACAGCCTCTCCCCCTGGAGAAAATCTTGGGGGAGGTGGAGCTGGTCACCAGCTCAGTGTCCAAGCATCCCAGAGTGAACACCCAGGGTCACATTAAACAGTTCAGCTTCTCTGGCCACACCATGTCACTGGGCTGGTGTCCCCCAGTGTGTTTAAGAAAAAACTTACTAAGTAAAGAGAACCGAACCCTGCGTGGCTGAGGCAACCTCATCAATATAGACCATTAATTAAAATAAAACCTGACTCTGAGTTGTCTTTTTTTTTTTTTAACAGATTGAACGAGGTGTAATGTATACTGATTTTGTTTTGTCTTGTTTTGTTGCTGCTTTAAAAAATGATTCCAACGCTGCATTCCATAAGGGCATTTCATTAACCGGTTGAATTTAAGTGACTTAACTGATGTAGTTAAAGCATTCACTTTGCTGATAAAAAATAAAATGACTCAGGGCAAACACGCCGTCATACTGTTATTATTGAACATGGACTGCAAAGCGCTGGCACAGGAGATGTTGCAGAGCACACAGTTAGACATGGTCCGTGTCCCAGGGGCATGCAATCCCAGCAAGGTTGTTATATGGTATTCATTGCAATTTGATGAACTTCATTTATCTAGACAGCCACTTATTTAGGATGAATTGGAACCTATTGAATCATCTTAATTCAGAGGCTTCTGTGGCACCATGGGTCTGCAGCATCTATTAAACTTGGGAAGATTCGGCAGCCATGACACAATGAATGTTATTAGTCCCCAGAAATTGTGTAGGGGTGATGAATCATCAGCTTTAGGGACAGGTGTGGGGTGATACCCACTATCACCTTACTTCCCCCTTAGGTTTTTAAGTATGATATCAGTGCTGCAGTCCCTGTTACTCTTCTTCCCCAATAAAGAAGTTATCTGTCACAGATGATGCTATTTCCCCAGTAACACAATCATTCAATTCTTGGGGAAAAAAAAAAATCACACAGTCTGAAACCCTGATACAAGATGAGGGTTCCCCTAGGCACTGAGTTCTCTGAAGTGATGAGTTAATGAGGAGAGCAGAGTTCTCTCTGTAGCAGATACAGCCACTTTATGGCATCCTGTTACTAATTGAGAGTAGGAACTCCCATAAACTATACTTAGAGGATTTATTTGGATTATTTACAAGGCCAAGGGAGGAAACAGGCAAATAGAGACTTGCATCTAGAGTGAATCCAATTGCTGAACAATTGTACATTCTATTTATAGACTAGAGGGCTTTTTCGAAGACTGGTGCTATGTAAAATTTGAAAAAAAATCTTAGGGTTGTCACTTTCCAAATTCCTGGCTGCTTTCTAAATTCAGTACCAGAGACTTTTATAACCTAGTGACCAAGTCTGTGTTGTCTTTGATGATAAAGCTTAAAGCTTCAAAATCTCAATGGTAGAATCTTCCAAAAAGTCACAGCAACTTTTAATCCTTTCAGGCTTGAAAACACACTAAGGGCATTGTATCAGCCAGGGTTCTCCAGAGAAGCAAACAGAACAAACATATTCATCATATGTCATTATAAAATATATATGAAATATTATATATGATAAACATATGATTTATTCATGTATATATGGCCTATTTTAAGGAATTGGCTCACACGACTATGGGGATGGCAAGTCTGAAATTTGAAATTGTAGGGCAGGCCGGCCGGCTGGAAACTCAGGCAGGAATTTTTTATTGTTACCATCTTGAAGTAGAATTACTTCTTGTCCAGGAGATTTGCTTTTGTTCTATGGCCTTCAATTGATTGCATGAGGCCCAGCCACATTATTGCTGTTCCTTCTGATTGTAGATGTTAATTACACCTGCAAAATACTCCCACAGCAACATCTGCATAAGTGTTTGACCAAACAGCTGGGCACCATAACCTAGCCAAGGTGACACATAAAATTTAACCATCACACATATCATCTCCATTTGTTGCTATCTATGCTGTGAACTCCAGCAAACAATATTTCCTAAATTGGCACATACAAAACCAGTAGGATCTGTATTCAATAGAAGAGGATCATCTAACTTTTTCCCATATTACAGCTTTAATGAAAGGTTATTTAGATTCAGAATACATAATGCTTTTTTGTGCTGATGTCAATTATTCTGCTGAAAAGGGTAGTTCTTGTGTTTTTGTAAACCCAGTGTTGGCAAATCATGACCCACAGCTAACTCTCATCCACTGCCTGTTTTTCTGTGGCCAATGAGCTTAGATTGCTTTATATGTAAATGGTTACATTATAAATAGCTATGTAAGGAAGTGTAATTCAAAACTGGTTAAAATGGTAAAATTTATGTTAACTGTAATTACAACACACACACACACACACACACACACGTTATGTAAGAACCTCTTGGCCTTCAAACTCTAAAATGTGTACGTACGATCTGACCCTTTAAAAAAGTTTGCCAGCTCTTGTTATAAACCAAATACTTGCTTACTGAGGGAAGTCCTAAATATCCCACCTAGTGATATGCAGCATTATTGTAACAAGTTCCTTTAATCCATCTCATAATATCATAATTCCTCAAGAAGCATTAAAAATAATAGATTTTTGTTTGTTTGTCTTTTTACTTAAAATCCTATCTTTATGAAGTAAACTTAAAAATATCAGGAGTTCTGGTGTTTAATGAAAGAAACCTTCGTTTAAAACAGGAGCTTGGTATAAACATACTCACACTACTGTATATAAGATAGATAACCAACAAGGACCTACTCTATAGCACAGGGAACTCTACTCAGTATTCTGTGATAACCTATAAGAGAAGAGAATCTAAAAAAGAATGAATATAGGTATATAGATAACTAAATCACTTTGCTGTACACCTGAAACTAACACAACATTGCAAATCAACTATACACCAATAAAATTAAAATGAAAAATAACAAAGCTAATAAAAGCAATCAGGCTGCAGACTCTCAAGGTCCACTATGATCTGGTCCTCTGCCCTCCCCTCCAGCCTCACCTCCTATGGTCTCCCACCCCTCATTCCACTCCAGCTCCATGGACTTCTTTTTATTCTTTGAATACTTTCATCTTGTTCCGACCTCAAGCTTTTGCACTTGCTGTTCCCTCTGCCTGGGACACAGTCCCCCCAGGGCCTCACATGGCTGCCCTCTTCTCATCAGGCAGATGTCAACTCAACCGTGACCTACTAAGGCAGGCCGTCTCTGACCAGCTTCCTGACCCAAACCCCCATCCATCTCTCCATCTCGCTATTCGGATTTAATTTTATATAGTGCCATCTGGAATTATTTGTAAATGTGTTACTCATCTTTCATCAGTACAACGCCAGCCCTAACTTGTTCATGCCTGTACCTCAGTATCTAGAACATTCCATGGCCATAGAAGGTATTCAGTTGATATTCATGTAGTAGGCAAGTGGGAAAACAGAACACTAGCCAGACTGAGTTAATATGTCATCCTCCCTAGTGATTAGTCTTCCAATTAAGTCACCGTTGGGTTAAGAGTGGTATTTAATCTGACCATTAGTTCATTAAACTAAAGGCACTGAGGACCCAACTCAGGGAAAGGACTAGGTACTGTGGATCCAACAGTGAAGAAGACAGACGAGGTCCCTGCATTCAGAGAAGTCACAAAATGATACATCAGGAACAGAGAAGTTTGAGATAATGCCATACACCAGTGTTATTATAAAACATTTTGTATATGTCACTGAATATGTTTCTTACCTCAGATAATTTCCAAACCACTTTGAATAATCATTTTCTAGCTTTAATAATATTCACAGTGGTTTCTTGAATATGTAGGGTTTTGACACCCTATCAGTGTTAGCTATAAAGGATTATAAAGATTTAAGCTAAAAACTAAAGGAAAGACAGGAAAAAAATATTTTGTGTGCTACAAAACACTATATAGAAAGTAATTCGGGGGACCTTGAAGATGGCGGAAGAGTAAGACGTGGAGATCACCTTCCTCCCCACAGATACACCAGAAATACATCTACACGTGGAACAACTCCTACAGAACACCTACTGAAGGCTGGCAGAGGACCTCAGACCTCCCAAAAGGCAAGAAACTCCCCACGTACCTGGGTAGGGCAAAAGAAAAAAGAAAAAACAGAGACAAAAGAATAGGGACGGCACCTGCACCAGTGGGAAGGAGCTGTGAAGGAGGAAGTTTCCACACACTAGGAAGCCCCTTCGCGGGCGGAGACTGCGGGAGGCGGAGGGGGGAGCTTCGAAGCCGCGGAGGAGAGCACAGCAACGGGTGCGGAGGGCAAAGCGGGGAGATTCCCGCACAGAGGTTCAGTGCCGACCAGCACTCACCAGCCCGAGAGGCTTGTCTACTCACCTGCCGGGGCGGGCGGGGCTGCGAGCTGAGGCTCGTGTTTCGGTTTCGGCCGGAGCGCAGGGAGAGGACTGGGGTCGGCGGCTTGAACATAGCCTGAAGGGGTTAGTGCACCACGGCTAGCCGGGAGGGAGTCCGGGGAAAAGTCTGCACCTGCCGAAGAGGCAAGAGACATTTTCTTCCCTCTTTGTTTCCTGGTGCGCGAGAAGAGGGGTTTAAGAGCGCTGCTTAAAGGAACTCCAGAGATGGGCGCGAGCCGCGGCTAAAAGCGCGAACCCCAGAGACGGGTGCGAGCCGCGGCTAAAAGCACGGACCCCAGGGACGGGCGGGAGACGCTAAGGCTGCTGCTGCCGCCACCAAGGGGCCTGTGTGCGAGCACAGGTCACTATCCACACCCCCCTTCTGGGGAGCCTGTGCAGCCCGCCACTGCCAGGTTCCCGGGATCCAGGGACAACTTCCCCGGGAGAACGCACAGCGGGCCTCAGGCTGGTGCAACGTCACGCCGGCCTCTGCCGCCGCAGGCCCGCCCC